>NC_090265.1:626386309-626689068 GCF_040414725.1 Anabrus simplex | reverse complement strand
GAAGGCGTGTAGTAGTAGTAACTGTGGAGGAGTGATAGCCATTGGCATCCCAACAAAGTGCCCACGGTTCGTGTCCTAGCCAATTGATGTGAGGGGTTTTAGTGAAAAATTACGTTCCTGTGGTTCGGGTTCTACGTAATACTGGAGGTCCTATGACTATAATTCCTTTTTCTTTTGTTTAATGATAATAATGTTATTGGCTTTTGACGCAATGTCTGCTTTCTTTTAATATTATCAAAGACGCCAAAGTGCCGAAATTTTGTTCCGCACGAGTTCTCTTACGTGCCGTATTTAAGTACCTTCAAACACCCCACGATTGACACGGGACCGAACCCTCCAACTTGGGCTCAGAAAGTCATTGCACTACCACCTGAGTCTGGTAACCATTATTAGGAAGTTTGTTAGTGGTTGTGGTAGTTGCTGTTTCTAGGGGAATATGAGTGCTATTGTTGACTCCCTCTTGACATTAATTGAAGGAGTGAGGGGAATCGTTTTCTTCCTTCGAGAATGAGGGTTTGATACTAAGGTAAGGCAAGGTAAGGGTTTTTCTGCCCGAAGACAGGTCCGAACCTCCGCAGAGGTGTTCCTGAGCCGGAGTTTACGTGCGGTAGGGAGGCCAGTTCCTTTCCGCTCCTCCATTCCCTTACCCCCACCAACAGCGCGTGGCAACCCATCCAACACCTGACCACGTCCAATGTTGCTTAACTTCGGAGATCTCACGGGATCCGGTGTTTCAACACGGCTACGGCCGTTGGCCGATACTAAAGCGTACTAGAAAAATTAGGAATAATTTGTCATTGCTTTTCTTTCTGAACCAGAAAATACTATAGCAGTATGACTAACCCTATGAATAACAGGTTTTATAGCAATCAGACGCAGTAGGCGTGCTTTGAATACAATTTGTTTTACGTCGCACCGATACAGATAGATCGTATGGCAACGTTGGGATAGGAAAGGCGTAGGGGTGGGAAGGAAGCGACCATAACCTTAATGAAGGAACAGCCTCAGCATTTGCCTTTTGTGAAAATGGGGCAACCGCGGAAAACCATCTTTAGCGCTGCCGACAGTGGGGTCCGAATCCACTACATCCCGGATGCAAGCTCACAACTCCGCGCCCCTAACCGCACGGCTAACTGGCCCGGTAGCAGCTGATTGATACTACTACAACTTAATAAGCATAACATAATTTGTTTCTGATACGAATTCGTTAATAAATGACACACCGATGTAATCAGTAAATTGTAAATTTCCTTTGAGACAAAAATTTAAAAAAATTAAAAATATTGTAATGTTTAGAGTTCAATCCCCATAAAACAAATATGTTGACAGAATTTCTAATTTCGACAGCAAATACTGATGGCTACAATTCCATAAGCCCCCACAATGTAACGACAGAATTCATCTTCTGCAAAGTATGAAATACCGAATGGGAGTTATCTTTTCCCAAAGCCAGGCTGAATGGCTCAGACGGTTGAGGTGCTGGCCTTCTGACCCCCAACTTGGCAGGTTCGATCCTGGCTTAGTCCTGTGGTATTTGAAGGTGCTGAATATGTCAGCCTCGTGTCTTTGGATTTACTGGCACGTAAAAGAACTCCTGCGGGACTAAATTCCGGCAACTCGGCGTCTCCGTAAAAGAGTAGTTAGCGGGACGTAAAGCCAATATTATTATTATTATTATTATTATTATTATTATTATTATTATTATTATTATTATTATTATTATTATTACTTTCCCAAACGTTTTGCATTTCATTACTCGGAGCTTCACTGGAGTGTTGCTCAAAGTGACAGGAAGGACCCCAGTGGTTCGCTGTCGTATCGTTGCCGGTTAAGCAGGTGATCATCTCAGTCCTTGAGTGGGAATGCGAAGCTGTACGAAGCGGGGGGGACCGAGAAACACGGATTGAGAGCGGCAGTTATTTTTGGGTTCCGTCTCAGTGGGTTGGTTAATCCAGACAGGCAACTGTGCGAGTGCGTGTGTGTGAGAGACCTTCCTGCGTGTTGTTTGGATGTTCAGCGAACCTACCTGATAGCCACTGCAGGCTCCTCCTTAAGAGCAAGATTTATTATCGATGATCTCTTTCTACTTTAAATACCGTATGTGGGAAAACAAACGGCGATGAAATGTTATTCAGTTCTCTTGGTACAGTATGTGTAAAAAATCACGTGCCAGACACTGTTCATAACGATTCTGAAGAATACTGAGCATGTTCATGAACAAAGATTGCTATAAGAACACCAAAAATACGTTATTTTCTCCCGTAATTCGGGAATATCTGTAGGTGGTTCATCTGTCTAGAAAAGAGAGAGAGACCGGGCAAGTTGGCTGTGCGGTTAGAGGCGCGCAGTTGTGAGCTTGCATCTGGGAGATAGTGAGTTTGAACCCCACTGTCGGCAGCCCAGAAGATCTTTTTCCGTGGTTTCCCATTTTCACACGAAGCAAATGTTGGGGCTGTACTTTAATTAAGGCCACGGCCGCTTCCTTCCCATTCCTAGGCATTTCCTATCCCATCGTCGCCATTAGACCTATCTGTGACCGTGCGACGTAAAGCAAATTGTTAATGAGAGAGAGAAAATCCACGAAGCGGAGGGGAGGGTGTGGATACCGAGCGGTAACACCATCAGAATGATAGTAGTGATTATTGTTTTAAGAGGAAGTACAACTAGGCAACCATCCTCTATATAACACTAATCATAGAGAAAAAACAAAGTGAATAGCGGGGCGTCCGTGTGTCGTTGTGAGGTACACAGACTACTGCTGTTATTTGAGCACGTTGTACGTAAACCAGCACATCCCATGAGACATCTTAACGAGGTTCAATTCGCAAGGGCCATCACTTTGATTCAGAAAGAATGGACTTTCCATCGTGTTGCTGTGGACCTCCTCAATGTCTCACCGTCAGTTATTCAACACTTGTGGAATTGCTACAATGAGATAGGCCAGTTCACAAGGAGTGTTGGACAAGGTCGTGGACGCATGACAACGCATGACTGCGTCGTTCAGAATTACAACAAGACCTCAGGAGGATCAATGGAGTCAAGGTGTCTGACCAGACAGTAAGGAAGAGGTTACGAGAAGTGTCCTCACGACCCAGGCGTCCTGTTCAAGTGCCCCGTTTAACGCAGCCACATCGCGCAGCTCGCCTTCTGGCAACTTCGCCAATGGAAAACTGTGTTGTTCACAGAGGAGTCAGATTTCCTCTGACACATCGTGATGGACGTCAACGTGTATGAAGACGCCGTGGTGAGCAGTACATACCTTATGCTGTCCAGGAAGGCGACCGATTCGGACAAAGTTCTGTGATGGTGTGGTGTGGTATCAGTATTGACGACCGTACGGATCTTGTCGTCGTCCGTGGTAATCATACTGCTGCGGGGTACATCGAGCAGATACTGCTACAGCATGTGTTGGTTGCTGCATACGGTGTTGGCTCTGAATTCGTACTCATGCACGACAATACCAGGGCTCGTGTAGCGCGCATCACCAGAGTTGTCTTGCGAGAGCTGGACATTCAAGAGATGAAATGGCCAGCCGTGAGTCCCGACCTTAATCCCATCGAGCATGTGTGGGTTAGGCTTGACAGAAGTGTTCGTGGGCGTCCTGTTCCACCACAGACTCTCCAAAACCTCCAACAGGCTCTCATTAAAGAATGGGACCTGATACAGCAACGTGACCACCGTCGACTTACACGGAGCATGCCACGTATGTGCAAAGCTGTGATAAATGCCCGTGGAGGACGTACACCATACTAACTGTGATAAAAATCCACCCTGGAGGACTGTTATCACTTTGTTTCCTCCCCAATTTGGATATTTCCGTTTGTGTTCTGAAAATGAACGCGAATCCATCGATGTTCGTTTGTACACCTCAACGGTAAAGAATAAAGGTTTAGTTGGTAATATACCTGGGTGAGAGGTATTGTTTTGTGGAGCATGGCATACGTTCAAAACCATGTTTCCCCAACTTTTTGAACTGTGTATATATGATATGTTAAGTTCACTATAGCCGAATGTTTATTATACCAGAGTTTGCTATATCAGAGTCTCTATACTATCATCCATAGAAGTTTGAGCATTGAATTTTGTTACATCTGGTATGAACAACAACAAATGCAGTAATTTGGAAGGCTGGGAAATGCTATTCCCTCGCGTGTTGCTCCTCGTGGCTGAGCAGTTAACACTTGCGGAGCGCGGTGCGGTGCGGCGCGGCGAATTGGGGAGCTGCTTACGACACACTCATGCGTGACTGCGACCAGGCGCGTGCCACGTACGGTTGGTCAGTAAATAGCTCGTGATTTATGATCAGATACAGGTGTTTTAACTGCAATACTACTTCTTCTTCCTCCTCTGCTCCTTTTTCCTCGGGCTATATTTAAATTCAGAGTCTCACTTATTGGTATGGATATTATTCTTAAACCTGATGCTGGAATAATCGTGAACTATCTAACTCAGGGTTTCCCAAACTTTTCCCGTTTGAGGTTCTTCACTACAATGGATAGTAATCTTAACTCCCTCTTTGTCAGTGGTTTCCAAAGTGTACATTGCGACTGCCAGGCGTTCCTCCAACATTTTATAATTGCACCGCGCCGAACTTCTTGTCATGTGCCATGTTAAATTTTTCAGTACCCCAATGGCTTTAACATTACTGATGAAGAATTGATCATTACGTAAACGGGTGGGGTATAGGAGGTTCTGGCGCCTTACCTTTTGGTAATTATATTACGTCTATAATTTTCTCAGTAGCGAAATAGGCAGCATTTGAAAGAATAAGGTACAAATGTTAAAACAATTTTTGAGTGGAATTAAACTCGGACCAATAAGTCTCAACACAAGAGGTCAAAATTCACCCTTGTTTTCAAAAGCAGTCATTCGATAAATCGCAGTTGGACTTGAAGGTAAAATAGCAACAACTTAATGTAATATATCGTGGAAAAGGACAAATATAGCCTATATATAAATCCAAGGGAATGCTGGTTTCTTTCTTTCTTTCTTTATTTCTTTCTTTCTTAATCCATTCACCCTCCAGGCTTGTTTTTTCTCTCGGACTCAATGAAGGACCCCACCTCCACCACATTAAGAGCAGTGTCCTGAAGCGTAAAACTTTGGGTTGAGGAATACAACTGGGGAGGAGGACGAGTACATCACCCAGGCTGCCTCATCAGCTAACTACCTTAAGCACTACGGAGGCGGGCGGAATGTTGGTTTACTCCATCAAAATTTACTGTTTTGAACTTTATATATGTCAGTTTAGTGTTACACATGTCGATTTATTTTGAACCATGGTATAGGGGTAGCTTGCGTGCCTCTTACTCGGAGTACCTGGATTCGATTTTCGGACATAACCGGGATTTTTACCTGGAACTGAAGGCTCGTTCGAGGTCCACTCAGTTTATAATTAATGAGCTATCTTAGTGTGAAATAGCGGCCCCGGTCTAGAAAGCCAAGAATAACGGCCGAGAGGATTCGTCGTGCCGACCACACGACACCTCGTAATCTGCAGGTCTTCGGGATGAGCAGCAGTCGCTTAGTAGGCCAATGCCCTTCGGACCTATTACGCCAGAAGGTTTGGTTTTGGTGGTCCAGTACACACGTTTAAAATGCCTTTATTGATCATGTGCAAGATTTTTGTGATATTTGGTGCAATACACACTGTTTGAAATGCCTTCCAAGTACGTGGGTTGGAAGCAGTACCGTGTATGTGGGACTTGTCATTCCTTCATCTACTACCCTTAGATTGTAGTCCTACACGTAAAATGTAAGCAAAATAAATAAATAAATAAATAAATAAATAAATAAATAAATAAATATAAAATTAATTAAATAAATAAATAACAGTAATAATCATTAAAGTATGATCATGAAGTTCCTAAAATGTCTTCTGAAAGGAGTAGAGCATATCTTCAGTTACTATAAATTATTCGCTTGTACTGAACTAACCCTTCGGTTATTCTGAACACTAAAACAAACAGAATAAAAGGAAGGATACTGCACAGTACACTGCATTCTATTCTCTTTGTTTTAAAAAAGAAACACCTTTTCATCTTTCTTTTACTAAAATTATTCGCAGGTATGACAAATGTGCATATTTTTTTAAATGTCATAAACGGGTATTACATAAATACAGTATTATATAAGAAAGCTTCCATGGCTCAGACTGCAGGGCACCGGCCTCCTCACCGCTGGATACCGCGGTCACTCCATGTGAGATTTGTGCTGGACAAAGCGGAAGCAAGACAAGTTTCTCTCCGGTTTTCCCTGTCATCTTTCATTCCAGCAATATTCTCCATTAACATTTCATCTCACCTGTCAATAATTTATCACTGCCCCAAAGGAATGCGACAGACTTCGGCAGCCGCCACAGTTCCCTCTCCTCGCCGCTGGATGGGGCTTCATTCATTCCATTCCTCACCCGGTCGAATGACTGGAAACAGGCTGTGGATTTTCACAGTTATACATAAGAATTTGTGGCAATTGGCAATTAACGATAAGCTGATCAGCTGATCATCGTCTTCTACTGTCGCTTTTCCCATACACTGGTGGGGTTTCAGGTGCAAACTGTGTGGCACATTCCTTGTGGACTTGGCCAAGTTTCATGACAGAATGTCCTTCCTGACACCAATCCGATGTTGAATGTATTGATTATTTCGCGCCTCAGTGGTGCTTGGACATATGAATTAGTGTGTGCATATAAAGAGATGTGTATTGAGATGAATACAACCGCCAGTCCTCAATCCAGATGTAGCTCGAACCCCGTTGGGAATAGAATGACAGATCTTCTAAACCGATGAGTGCGACGCTAATCATTCAGTTAAAGACAGGACTAAAAATGTGGTCAATACCCATATTCATTTCATTTTTGTCCAATTAGGCGTACATGACCACAGTGCGTTCACCTCATGTGTTAAAGGCTGCAATACCAGGCCGATCGATTAATATTTAGGAGACATAACAGCGAGATACCTGTTGATTTACTGACACTCTCTAAGGCTTTTCAGGGCAAAATTGTCGTGCTCCGGCTTTCATTAAAACTAAGAGCATTTGATGGGATGTTAACCACATAACATACGAGTATTACTTTTATTACGAGAATCCGGTAGTGTAGTGGCCTGTCTAAGTGGATTTCGTTCCTCAAAGGTCATTCAGTAACACAAGATCGTTCGGCGAGAAGGACAACAAACCAATTCTCAGATATTAATGTCTCAAGCTGTCATTTGCCCAATTTACATTTTCACATACGACACTTCTTATTAATAGTGTAAAGATTTGGGTTTTCGTAGGGTTTCATTATCCCACATATTTTACTGCACAAATAATTTCGACAGTTGGTAAATTGTAGTTTCCATTATTACAGAAGTATTTCAGACAGTCGGTAATTAACGACGGGCAGATCAGGTTAATTTTGTGTTTTCCCTATCTCATTCTCAGTTATAATTCTAAATTTCATCAAACGGACTGAAGTTCATTTGTGTTTTTATCAGTGGCGTGCACTGAACACCATCTACCCCAGAGCTGCTGAGGTAAAGAACTGTGTATTAACATTTCCTATTCATTCCTTAGAACGCGTTTTATAATGTTTAAAAAATTGCGAACATCCAAAGCAAGCCAAGTACAGCTGTCTCGACAGTCCACCCCGCACTACCGCAGTTCATCTTCTCCAGCGAGCTGGGTTTCCTTGCCGGCGCAAAAGAGAACTACTCCAGCGAAATATAAGGTCGCTTGGGTGACTCATGCACTTGAAGCTTCCTTGTCCTGGGAGCGGGGCGGAGCTGTAGGCCCTCCCCCAACAGCAATTTACGGCAACAGACCAGCTAGCTTAGGTAAGGGAATGTTAGTTTTAATACTTTACACTCGAAATCTTCAGCGCCACACACTAGAGACTGCAGGAAAAATATCAACATCTTAACAGTATAGCCACTTGCATATCGTCTTGCTAATAAAAATAGAGCCAATATATGAAATCAATTGTAATATAGAAGAATATATTTTAGTTTTGGGTTTCGGCATGTATACAGTTTTTTCGAGCAAATCATTGATAGCACGTGTAGAGTATGTGATTCGATAGTCGCAGAAAAATATTTAGGTTGCCCAGCATGAACACAGAGTTAAGTGCGAATGGTTGTCTGTGATGGTGGTATATAGTGATTTTTTTAGTGTTTTTCTTGGATTCTAGGTGAAGGTTTCGCGAGTTCTGTGGCATTCTTCATGATTATAATGTGTGTTATACGTCGTGACGAAAATTTTCCCTCGTTTGTCGTTGATGTACGTACACTCAGAATGCGAGTGAGATTATAAAACTTCAGGGACGATAAAATACCAGTTAAATTTTGCTGATTAGATTAGATTTCGCTTTGTAAGTAATAAACAAATAATCCCAGTGTATTTTTGTGACAACCATGACTGTACTATCACGAAGCGTCTCCAGATGAAACTGTAAGTACATCGTTTAAAATCTGCTGTAGATTAAGTTATGATGGTGTCGTAACTGCCGTCGATATCTATTTTGGAGTATGTGCAAGCGTGTGGTTGAAATTATTCTTGAAAGATCTTTATAAGGCAGACCTTTCCTCGAAAAAATGATAATGTTGACTTTAGAGAGTGTAGTGGGGCTACGATTGTTTATATTTAAAAACTTTTTTACAGATGGGGTAATGAATATATTCACCGCACGCGACTGGTTTTCATTATCCCACCTTGCGTTATTTCTCAAGTATTTGCGACAGTTTATTTTAACGATTAACGAATCAGGTTTCCTCTCTGATTCCACTACCCACCATTCCATTTTTCACAAGTATTTTTTATAATTACAATTAACGATAAACAGGTCAGAGTCATTTGTGTTTTTCTTTATCCCCCTTCCTGTTATTAAAGAATTATTTTGACAACTGGGAATTAACGATTAACAAAACAGGTTCTCCTTAGTTTTCAGTATTCCATTTTCTCTCTCTTTTTTTCTTCTTTATTGTTTTAATGGCGTGTGTCCTCCGAGGAGCCCTGGTGCAGGTCATTCGAGCTTACTCCCTGTAGGCGACCTGCGCGTCGATGATAATGAGGTGAATGTGGTGAATTCTAATGATGAAGGCGGCACACACACCCAGCCCCGAGCCATCGGAATCAAGTATTGAAGGTTAAAATTCCAAACCCGGCCGGGAATCGAGCGCGGAGTCCTCTGGACCAAAGGCCAGCACGCTAACCATGTAGCCATGGAGCCAGACTGTTTATTGTTTGATTTATGTCACACCGACACAGACAGATGGTGATAGGGTAGGAAAGTGCTAGGACTGGGAAGAAAGCGACAGCCCCAGCCGCCATTTGCCTTGTGTGAAATTGGGAAACAACATAAAACCATCTTCAGGGCTGCCGATATTGGGGTTCGAACCCACTATCTTCCAAATGCAAGCTGAGAGCTACGTGACCACTCGCTGAGTCCTTAACATTATTACAGAAGTAGTTGTGGTAATTAGAAATAAATAATTACCAAATCGGCCTTCTTTGATTTCATTATCCCACTTTTCATTATTAAAGAATTTTAGGAAAAATGAAAAATCCAGTTTCCTGCTTCTTGCCACTATTTCAACCCGCAGTTTTACACCATTGTAAAGGGAATTCTAACTACATAGGAACAAACCCTCTTTTTGTGTATTTTGTCTCACTTGCTGAACCTGAGGGCGACGCGAGGCCGATGGCCGTATTGCCTTGGTAACTGTACTCAAGGCTGATCTTGTGATTGTGATGCAAGAATCCAGTAACAGCTGGGCTTTGTGTGCCGACGAGTAGAGATGGACTGGGGCCTGCCCCGTCCTCTCTTGACATCATTAGTGCTACTTAGTATGGAACACAAATGGATGCCCACATTCTGAACATACTTCCACATTTTAGCAATAGCAAGCAGGACCTTTCAAAAGAAAGCAAACAAAATCATCCTCCCTAATGTGACTGACAGAAACGTTGCAATAATGACGGCACGTTGAATGTTCAGCGTTCTTAATGATGACTGTAGCATGTTAACAATGTTTATCTTCACTATTAAGAAGCATCAAGTACACGCTGTTCCAAAAATTTTGAAGTCGCATGTAAGCAAATAGTCGTTTATTGTGTGACGGAGAAACGAACTAAAGAAATCCTTTATAAGCCTGTTAACTGAAGTGAAATCAATTGAAAGAGATAATTGGTTTTAAATGGTTCTGAAACTGTGATTGAAAATCAATTGAACACTTGGAAATCTAAAATCAAATTAATTTTAAACCACGTAGTAACCTTTCATTGCCTCTTACAAAGTCCTTAGGAATTTTAAACACGTTATTATGAATGCACTTTAATTTTACAGTATTTTGATATGACTACACCTATAAAGTCAAATTACATATATTCGAACTTCAGAGTAACGAAATCATGCTCTCACCTTCTGGTTTATAGCTCCCGGACTGACTTTTTGTTCCGAAATGTTGAGATACCGTTCGGTTGTAAATGTGGGACTTGAGTCTCAATTAAATGAACGAGGGAGAAGGTGTTTTAAAAGTGAGATATAATTTGGTTTGTGACTAAAATCAATAGATAAAGGAAGCTGCTTAAAATGCCTATAGATAGAGCATTTGACGCTTTACACTTTCCTAACCAAAATGGTCCGGATCGCGAAAGAACACAACAAGGGAGGGGCTCAAAGTTTGACGTTCAAAATGTAATTGTAAAGTCGGCGGTTTAACTGTCAATTCCAACCCCTCGTGTGGGCTTCCGTTAGAAATATCTCATTAGTCAGTACAATATGGCTGATAAGACAGGCATGAGGGAGTTTCTGAAAGGTAATTATGATCAGTGGAAAACGGTAAATAAAAATGTAAACAGACTCTGTGATTGGTTTAAGGCATTGTTGAGGAATGTGGAAACAGGTATGTACCTTTGACGGTGGTAAGGAAACGTAAAAACCCGCTACATTATAACAGAGAAGTAAAGAGACTAAGAAGGAGGTGCAAGATGGAAAGAAATAGAGTTAGGAATGGCTGTGGAAACAAGGAGAAATTGAAGGAACTTACTAGGAAATTAAATCTAGCTAAGCAGTCAGCTAAGAATAACATGGTGGTAAATATAATTGGCCGTCATACAAATTTTAGCGAAACATGGAAGGGTACCAAGAAGGACATTCCAGGAATCATTAATAAACAAGGGGTGTGAATATGTGAGGATCTACAGAAGGCAGAAGTATTCAGTCAGCAGTATGTAAAGATTGTTGGTTACAAGGAAAATATCTAGGTAGAAGAGGTGAATAATACTAACGAAATATTAAAATTTACCTACGATAAAAGAGATATTTGCTATAAGATACAAAATTTGAAAACAAGAAAAGCACCTTAAATTGATATGATTTTTGGGGATATACTGGGATATGCTACCATATCTGAAGTACTTATTTGGTTACTGTTTGCATGAAGGAACTGTACCAAATGAATGGGGAGTTACTATATTAGCTCCTGTATACAAAAGAAAGGGTGACAAACATAAAGCCGAAAATGTTAGCTTTGGGAAAGCATTATTTCTGATTTATATTATACATATTTTTAAAATTAATAACTGTTTCGATAGAAGGCAGTTTGGGTTTAGGAAAGGTTATTCTACTGAACCTCAGCTTGTAGGTATCCAGCAAGATACAGCTGATATCCTAGATTCGGAAGGTCATATGGACTGTCGCTAAGGATCTATTCAAGGTGCTTAACAGGGTAGATCATGGGAGACTAATGGCAAAAATGAGTGCAATTGGACTAGAAAAAGGAGTGACTGAATTGATGGCTATATTTCTAGATAATAGAACTCTGAGAATTAGAGTAAGTGAAACATTATCTAATGTGTGTGTGTGTGTGTGTGTGTGTGTGTGTGTGTGTGTGTGTGTGTGTGTGTGTGTGTGTGTTGGGGAGGGGAGGGGAGGGGAGGGGAGGGGAGGGGAGCGGGGTTTGGTTCGCTTTCCTCCTGGCCATTTCCCAATTTTCTGAAGGAGGCACTTTCTGTAAATACAGCCCATTTGTACGGTCCGATGCCCTTCTTGACACCAGCCGTGTGTGGAAGGATGTATTAACTACTACGTGTTTCTGTAGTGGTTTGTAGTGTGATATGTTGTATGTAAATGAACACGCGCATCAAGACGGACGCAATTACCTAGCCTCCGTGTTAAAGGAATCCTCTACTCAGCCGGGAATCGAACCCTGCCTCCTTTCACCCGGAGGCCACTAAGTTGACCATTCAACCAAGGAATCGGACAGAGTGCTAAATGAGGCCTATGCTGGAACAGTTCATACGTTTTCAACTGGCATTCACTTCTCATGAGAAAAGATGATGTATCTGAAAATTTAGTCGAGTGCCTGGAGGATGGGTAACAGGGATCTTTAGTAGAAGAATGCCTCAAAAAATAAATGTACATGAAAGGAAATTTTAAAAAATTCAAAGATTTTACTTATTACAAATAATACACAAACTCCCCACACGTTTTAATACTATTTCGACCGGGCGAGTTGGCCGTGCGGTTAGGGGCGTGCAGCTGAGAGCTTCCATCCGGGAGATATTGGGGTCTAGTCCTATTTGTCGGCAGCCCTAAATATGGTTTTCCATAGTTTCCCATTTTCACACAAGGCGAATGCTGGGTCTGTACCTTTATTAAGGCCATGGCCGCTTCCTTCCCACTCCTAGCCCTTTCCTATCCCATCTTCGCCATAAGGCCTATCTGTATTGGTAAGACGTAAAACAAATTGTAAAAAACAAAAATACTACATCGTATTATATGTGTATACCTGTTGCCATTTCTTGATGGATACAGTACTTTTGTATCCATCTCTTGGCACAGGCCAGAGTAAAGTGTAGCTTTCACCGAAGTCCCAGTCAACATCCATGGCTGTGACAATATGGAAGCTGCTGGGGTATGGGTGGTGCTGAGTATTGACGTTCAGAGCACAACTAGTGCATCTGAGTGTTATGAAAGGTGTTGCTCATAGGGTCAGTCGTGCTGCAATAGCACTTGCTGACCTAGTGAGGAAAGCAATGGCAAACTACCTCACTCCTCGTCTTGCCTAGTACGCCTCATTTTGGTGCTGCCATTGGTTTTTGCGGTTTCCTTATAACCGCATAACCTTTGGTGGTGCTATTTGAGGATCCAACCAGCCTCTGGGCTGATGACCTAACAAACATTATGTGTGTACATATTTATTTGTATATTTAATGATGCTGCTGCTAACCGAGGTTCACTCGTAAGAGATTGGAATAGAATTCTCATTACATGGTTAAGAAATTCAGATTAGGCTTCCACGTCCGGAGAGCCCCGTTGCTGTGACGTTCATAAAGTTTTCAATAGAAAAGAGTACTAGATTAATTTCCGGGAGTTCCGAGGAGCGAAGTTGTGTAGGCAAACAGCTATACCAGCTAGTGCCAAGGTTGTGAATGCTGGAGGCCATTACTCAAATATTACTGGGTTTTCTGCTTCTTCTTCTTCTTCTTCTTCTTCTTCTTCTTCTTCATCTGTTTACCCTCCAGGGCTGGCTTTTCCCTCGGACTCAGCGAAGGATCCCACCTCTACCACCTCAAGGGCAGTGTCCTGGAGCGTGAGACATTGGGTCGGGGGATACAACTGGGGAGAATGACAAATACATCGCGCAGCGGCCTTATCTGCTGTTCTGAACAGGGGCTTTGCGGGGAGATGGGAAGATTGTAAGGGATAGACAAGGAAGAGGGAAAGAAGTGGCCGTGGCCTTAAGTTAGGTACCATTTCGGCATTTTCCTGGAGGAGAAGTGGGAAACAACGAAAACCACTTCCAGGATGGCTGAGGTCGGAATCGAACCCACCTCTACTCATTTGACCTCCCAAGGCTGAGTGGACCCCGTTGCAGCCCTCGTATCAATTATCATATTTCGTGCCAGAGCGGGGAATCGAACCCGGGCTTCCGGGAGTGGCAGCTAATTATACACTAACCACTACACAACAGAGGCGGACTACTGGTTTTTACGTCCCGCAAGCACCATATCTATGCGTTTCAAAGGCGCCGAGGTGCCAGAATTTGGTCCCTTAGGGGTTCTATTACGTGATAGTAAATCTACCGACACTAGGCTGGAGTATCTGAGCACCTTTAACTACCACGGGACTGAGCTAGGATCGAACCTGCCAATTTGGGCTCACCTGAGCTACACAGGCCACGCCATTACTCCTGGATGGGGTGACTAAATGGAGGACAGACTCTATTATTATTATTATTATTATTATTATTATTATTATTATTATTATTATTATTATTATTATTATTATTATTATTATTATTATTATTATTATTATTATTATTATTATTTGCTAGGGGCTTTACGTCGCGCCGACACAGATAGGTCTTATGGCGACGATGGGATAGGAAAGGCCTAGGAGTTGGAAGGAAGCGGCCGTGGCCTTAATTAAGGTACAGCCCCAGCATTTGCCTGGTGTGAAAATGGGAAACCACGGAAAACCATTTTCAGGGCTGCCGATAGTGGGATTCGAACCTACTATCTCCCGGATGCAAGCTCACAGCCGCGCGCCTCTACGCGCACGGCCAACTCGCCCGGTTATTATTATTATTATTATTATTATTATTATTATTATTATTATTATTATTATTATTATTATTATTATTGTCTAATATTGTATATTTATCCATTTCTGAACTTCTAGTGTAATTCTGAACTTTGAAAAATTGGTCAGAAAGTTTTCAATCGTCTATCTCCACCCTTTAAGTTGCAAATACACGAGACAAGGAAGAACATCTTCAAACTTAACGTATTTCATACTATGAAGCTTCGTACGTTGGAAACACATTCTTCCATCAAAGGGTTACTCCACTTTAATAGAAATTGAATGCACATTTCATAAAAACCAACAACAACGTGTTCTACAAATGCAATGCATTCTCTTTCGAAGCTATTTTCAATGAGGGATTTCAGAAACTGACTTTAAGAGGCATAAATTTATTTTCCATCCTAGGATAATACCCTTCTTAGTTCATCTGAAAGGCGGGGTAGGAAGGGAGAACATAAATGGATTCGTTCTACTTACGACTGCATTGCAAGTCTTCATCACTGACGAAATCAGAGCGCATGTGCATCGAATAAGCAAATGTGTAAATGGCGTATTCTGACAGAGCCCGCCACTGTGGCGAAGTGGTTAGTGTGATTGGCTGCCATCCCCGGAGGCCCGGATTCGGTTTCCGGCTCCGCCACGAAATTTGAAAAATGGTACGAGAGCTGGAACGGGGTTCACTCAGCCTCGGCAGGTCAACTGAGTAGCAGGGGTTTCGATTCCCACCTCAGCCATCCTGGAAGTGGTTTCCCAATACTCCTCCGGGCAAATGCCGGGATGGTACCTAACTTATGGCCACGGCCACTTCCTTCCCTCTTCCTTGTCTATCCCTTCCAATCTTCGCATCCCTCATCAAGGCCCCTGTTTAGCATAGCAGGTGAGGCCACCTGGGCGAAATACTGACCCTTCTCCACAGTTGTATCCCCCGACCTAAAGTCTCACACTTCAGGACACTGCCTTTGAGGTGGTAGAGGTGGGATCCCTCGCAGAGTCCAAGGGAAAAACCAACCCTGGTAGTAAAACCGATTAAGAACGGAAGAAAGAAAGAAAGAAAGAAAACAACAGGAAACTGAATAACTAAGAATACAATATACAAAAAAAAGGACATTTAATAGCAAGTAATACATGCCTGCCGGACAGAGGGCAAGCATTAAAGAAAAGGACATGTCCGGCAAATGCCGGACTGTTGGTCCTCCTACCCCTGGAGGGACCTCCATAGCCAGTACAGAGGTGACGTTGCATTACGTGGAAAGTGTATAAAGCCACTGTAGTAAAAGAAGGAATATATACATCTTGAAGCCTATCTGTGTATCAACATTCAACTCAATCATTCCGCAGAGCGTCTTGAAGAAACATGGCAACGTAGCGTCACGTGCTTTGGAAGTAGACACAATCCACCTGAGGTAGCTCCAAAGGGTGGAAATAGGAAAGGAGAAAACAGTGGAGAGCGAGAGAGAGAAGGAAAGGAAGAAAAGGAATTGGGTTTTAAAAATAATTCCCAGCCCTTCCTGTTACGCACACACAGACACGCTGTTTGTGTCTCAGTAAAGTGATGAGTGCGGCCCTCATTGACGACCAGACAATATAACACACAGACAATCAACGTTCACCCACACCTTCACATGTTTAACTGTCTATAACACCCTATCTGAGCGACCGGTGACACAATTTAATTGTCAACAAAATTACAAACACCTCTCTCTAAAAGTGAACTATGTAAGGTAGGCGAATTCTGGTCTGAAGTTAGTGGTAATTATTGTTTTAGTGGTACGTTCAACCATCCCCTCCTAGCACTAGTTAGAAGAGGTTCACCGCGTCGATAAATAAATATATAGATAAAAGAAAGCAACCGGGCGAGATAGCCATGCTGTTAGGGGCGTGCAGCTGTGAGCTTCCATTCAGGAGATAGTGGGTTCGAACCCCCACTGTTGGCAACCCTGAAGATGGTTTTCCGTGTTTTCCAATTTCACACCAGGCAAATGCTGGAGCTGCACCTTAATTACGACCACGGCCATATCTGCTTCCTTCCAACTCCTAGACCTTTCATATCCCATCGTCGCCATAAGACCTATCTGTGTCAGTGCGACGTAAAGTCAATTGTAAAAAGAGAGCGAGCGAGAGAGAGAGAGAGAGAGAGAGAGAGAGGCATGAATGGCGTAAAATAAGACTTCCTATGCTTCAAATACCTAATACCGTCTGGCTGCGAAGAGAATGATGATGATGTTGATGATGCTTGTTTAAATGGGCCTAACATCTAGTTCATCGGCCCCTAATGGTACGAAATGAGACGAAATGTTATGACAATTTAAAAGACCAAAATATTCCACTGACCAGAATTCAAAACATGAGGACGAAGAATGAATGGGTGTATATGAATAAAAATCAATCAGTGGAACCCAACCACAGTGCCTCACATGCACAGAAGCTGGCGTAAAATATTATTATTACTGACCAAGGGACTGCTTCTAAAGCACAATCCTGAAGCGATGATGCTTGTTGTCTGAAGGGGGCCAAAACCCAGGTCATCGGCCCCTCATAATGGTACTTAACGGTAGTAAAGTAGAACCATGGTATTTGTCATGTTGCGGTACTAATCAAAGGTAATGTAGACTCGCGCTATTCCACACATTATGGTACTGAAAATGAAAACCTACAATCTGTTCTCCAGTCATGGACCGGGTCAGGAATGGAATGAATGAAGCCCCCACCTAGCGGCGAGGATAGGAATTGTGCCGGCTGCCGAAGCCTGTCGCACTCCTCTGGGGCAATGATTGATTACTGACAGATGATACGAAATGATAGTGAAGAGTGTTGTTGGAATGAAAGATGACAGGGAAAACGAGTACCCGGAGAAAAAAACCTATCCCGCCTACGCTTTCTCCAGCACAAATCTCGCCCCAGCGTTGATAGGCCGACGCGCTACAGCCTGAGCCACGGAGGCACATTATTGTACTACTCACAGGTAATATAATGCGCACATGTAACACAGACCTATGGTGTTCCTCACATAGTTGGTACTAATCAAAGGGACTCGTACTATCCCGCAGTGTTCCTCACATAGTGGGTACTAATCACAGGCAACGCCCAGACCCGTGGTGTATCTCACATAATGGTAATAATTGCAGGCAAATAAGCCCGTGGTGTTACGCATGTAGTGGTACTAATCACGGGTACTGTAAAACCCATCCTGATTCACACACTGTCGCTACTAATCACAAACCTGCTGTGTACTTAACATGGTGGTACTGCTCGCAAGTGAAGGTGACCCATGATGTTCCCCGCGTGATGGTACTAATTACAAATAGTCTCATCGTCCTAATTCGATCATCCCTTTGTCGTGCCTTTCAGTCACCTCTTACGACAGGCAGGCGAAACCGTGGGTGTATTTTTCGTCTACGTCTCCCACCCACAGGGGGTTGTGTGTTTGGACCACGAGAGCTATTTTATTTCACTCAATTCCGCCCCGGCAAGCCGGTTAGGACCTCCCCCCCCCCCACTATCCGCCAGCTGGGACGCGCCACGTGGAAGTTTCACCTCTACCCCTGCTACGCCAGCGTAGTAGGTTCGTGGGCGAAGAGGACAAGAGTTGACCAAGGGAGGTCGGATAGGAAAGGTGAAGGTGTAGAAACTGACGCAAATACGTTGAAGCAATGACAGAGTAGCTAAGAGACCCGTGGATGACAACACAAACCCCAAAGTTGAGAAAACTTTAAAGGTACCCCTTTTAGTCACCTCTTACGACAGGCAGGGGATGTCGTGGTTGTATTCCATGCCCTCACCTGCAGGGGTAAGAATGCTAGTCAAAAGACACCATGCCTTCTCCTTTTTTAAGTTGCAGCGACGTAGATACTGTAGGTTTATGACGACGATGGGATAGGAAGGGGATAGGGGTGGGAAGGAAGCGACCGTGACCTGAATTCAGGTATAGCCCCAGCGCCTGGTGTAAAATGGGAAACCACAGAAAAACTTATTCAGGGCCACCGACAGTGGGGCTCGAACCCTCAATGTCCCGAATGCAATCTCTCAGCTCTGCGCCCCTAACCGCACGATCAACTCACTCTGTCTTTTTCTTATTCTTATTCTTATTCTTCTTCTATTCTTCTTCAGTAGACATGGTTCTCGTAAAGTTCCACAATTCTCTCTGTAGATCAGAATCGAGGTGTGGATCGCAAGATCACTGGTTCAAACCCAGCAGAGTTATTCAGATTTTTGAAGTACTTGTAAGGGGTATCTGGTGACTATTTAAACTGAGCCATAAGACATCAAATATAGTTCCGGTTCTATGGCCATCTATTAGTGTACATTGGAACGCTTAAGTGACGCCAAACCATACGTTTAACTGTATTTCGCCAATGTTTACTCAGAATAGTTCCATCGCTGTGCGATTGAAAGACCTTACCTGTTGTAAAAGGCGATTACACAGACGTTCCTCAAAAGCTTCTAGGTGTAGTTTTGGTGTAAGTTGCATGGAATATGTTTTAATTTTGTTGAAGGCGTGCCTAGATTTCTCAAGTTAATAATAATAATAATAATAATAAGAATACTAGTAATGATATGGCATGAGCTTAACGGCCAGCTGATCTTAATGGCGCGGTTGGTTAGTCGTTGTCTTCCTGTTCCTAAGGTGTGGGGCTCTCTTTCGACTGCAAATTATTGCATTTGAGGCTGTATTTAAATGACGTAATTCGATTTTTTGGCGTATGGCTTGTTAAAGAACTCTGGAACAAAGTTCCGACACTACTTAAAATCTGAAGATCTTCCCTGAATGATTATTATTATTATTATTATTATTATTATTATTATTATTATTATTATTATTATTATTATTATTATTATTATTATTATTATTATTATTATTATTATTATTATTAGCCAGTATCGAACATGCCAAGTTGTAACTTCGACCGAAGTCCCTGTCTCATTAACGGCGGGGACACTGGAGGTGGGGGTGGTGCTGAGTAATGATTTTCGGAGCACGACTAGCACGTCTGAATGTTATGTTATGAAAGGTTTACCCATAGGCTCAGTCGTTCTGCAATATCACTTTCTGCCCCAGTGAGGAAAGCAATGGAAAACTATCTGACTTCTCAACTTGCCTAGTACCATATTCGTAATTTTAGTGCCGCCGTTGGTTTTTGTATAAATCGCATAAACTCCGATAGCGCTATTTGAGGATCCAACCAACCTATGTACCGATGACCTAACAGACAGACAACGACTTTGCAACTGCTAACGTCTGAAGACAAACTTCCAGTAAACTGCAATTTGCTTTCGAAGAACAGACTATTAAATCCAGTTAGATGATTAAAAAAAAATTAAGCATTCTCAAATACGAAATAACAGTACAGTACCGGGATCTGATCCCGAGATCTTGAGCACAAGAGACCAGCAATTTACCAACTACAACACGTTGTTAGTTTGAGGGTATAAGTTTGTAATAAAGCATATAAAATGAAATGAGAATTCGGCGTTTGGGATCCGTTCGGTTTTACACACTTTCACAACCAACAACAATTGGCTTTATGTCGCACCGACACGGATAGGACTTATGGCGACGATGGGGTAGGAAAGGGCTAGCAGTTGGAAGGAAGCGTCCGTGCCTGTAATTAAGGTACAGATCAAGCATTTGCTTGGTGTGAAAATGGCAAACCACCGAAAATCATCTTCAGGGCTACCGACATCTCACTATCTCCCCAAGGTGTGCTCAAGCTGCGCGCCCATAACCACTCGTGCAACTTGCTCAGTACACACGTTCACAACCGCTTGGTTGGTGACGATCATATTACTAATCTCTCCTGTAAAATCACCTGTAATCACTGGCTTGATAATAAGTTGAAAAAAATGAAATGGCGTATGGCTTTTAGTGCCGGGAGTGTCCGAGGACAAGTTCGGCTCGCCAGGTGCAGGTCTTTGGAAATGACTCCCGTAGGCGACCTGCGCGTCATAATAAGGATAAAATGATGATGAAGACGTCACATATATCCAGCCCCCGTGTCAGCGAAATTAACCAATTATGGTTCAAATTCCCGACCTCGCCGGGAATCGAACCCGGGACTCCTGTGGCCAAAGGCCAGCACGCTAACCATTTAGCCATGGAGCCGGACTTGATAATAAGTTATTTCCCTCGAAGAGAATCAGAAGAAGACATTGGAGAGAATGATTTAGTTTCGATTCTCATTTCAAAGTAAGGAAGGGTATAAAAAAATTATGCTAATGGGGTGCCAATTATGTATAAAGACTTATGAAGTAATTATCTCACGACGATCTCTATTAAAATAGCAGTAATCGTCGTTATCACCATCACTTTCATCATCAAGACGTATACATTAGGGAGTTTTTTAAATCTTAGTTTTACTTCGCATCGACACGAACAGGTCTTACGGCGACAATGGGATAGGAAATTGTAAGGACGGGGAGGAAGTGAGTGTCCATAATTAAGGTACATCCTTAGCATATGTCTGGTGTAAAAATGGGAAACCACGGAATACCATCTTCCGAGTTGCTGACAGTATGGTTCGAACCCACTATCTCCCGACTGCAAGCTTACGGTGTACGATCATTAGGGTAGGTATCTACTGCAGTTGTACTTCTCCTTAGAACAATAATCACCATAATCAAGATACAGTAAGAAGAAGAAGAAGAAGAAGACGGATGTTTTTCCTCAGCGAGAGAATTGCAGACCTTCAGAAGTGGCACAATCCAGGTGGCTTGCTTACAAATTTCTATATTTCGTCCGTGGTGCTCTCTAATAAAGAAAGCGGAATTCTGTTGGACGTGTCGATGAACACCGAGAGCACCGCAAGAGGTCTTGAACGTGCCAACAACAATGACATGGAGTATCAAGATTTTTGGTTGACCTCCAGAAATTGTCTACCTCATCCAGGGTCGAACCCACGATCATGGTTTTGATACTCTACAGTTGATCCACTGCGGGAGCTATATACGTACATAACGTACAGTATATATTTCTGGACTGCTTAATCGGACTTAGTGATATAGCTGTAGATTCCTGCAAAACGAATACGAAATTCACCCTTTTGGCGAAAAGAATTGAATATTAACTGCAATCATAAGCGGAAAATACAAATGAAATTGTGGTCATGTTAATATACTTTATTATAACTCTACAAGAATTACCGTTCCGTGGAGGTCTGAGACAGCATTGGAGTACGCCTGAATAGATGACTCGCCCGCCAGAAGAACGTGTCTAGTAAGTTGCCGATCACATAAGGCGTAACGAATATTAGGATGCGTATGGTAATCCGTAACAAGAACCGTGATAATCTTTAATAATCGGTTAGGCTTATTTTACATCATCTTTAAATTCACTTTTCTTTTTAATATAGTTCCAGGTTTTATAACTGGCCCGCGGCATAACATAGTGCTAACGTTTGAAAGGTAAGTGGGATGGATGCATTCCAGTGCAGATTTTTAAAAAAAGAAACGGTGGTAAAATTGCACCATACGGTGTTTTTTGTCTGTAGTTGCATGAACTACATCGGCATTTCCTTTGAGAAGTTTTTCTCTCGTTTGCAGTGTTCTGCTTCTGAATACGGGGATTTAAACCACATGGTACTCAATTTAAGACTGCCAATTTAGGAGTAGCATGTAAGTTGTTTTTCTTTTACCTCTATCTAATGGTCTGGGACACCGTGGACAACAGCCAAGTATACTCACTGCGAGTTTAATGTCTGTATCACAATCTACGTTACAGCCGTGTCTGTATTAGTGTGTATCATTGGTTGGTGCTCTGCCTGAGAAGGAAATGAATATATTCTTAAGGGAGCTATCAGAGGAAACCACACACAATTATTTTGTGTGATCAGCGTCAGGATTCCAATACGCTCGTCTTTCTAAACCAAACATGCACAGTTACTAGCTGGAGTGAGCCAGTCTTACTTAGTCGTAAAGCAAAGCCAAAAGGTCTTTTGAACTGACACCTATAGACGACCTGAACGTCTGTAAGGAGGGGGCTCCACCCATGACGAATTACAATTTTGAGAACTGAACACACACCCAGTCATCGGTCAGAAGTAATAATCAATGAGGGTTAAAATTCTTGACTCGGCCGGGAATGAAACCCGGGACCTCTTGTACCACTGGTTTATTCATAAAGCTGGACAATTCTAATATAATAATTTTGCCGTAAAATCAAATAGGTGGGTGTCTCAGTGCAAATAGCTGATGATGATGATGATGATGATGATGATAACAATAATAATAATAATAATAATAATAATAATAATAATAACGGCGTGTGGCCTCCGGAGTGGCCTGTTGTAAGTCTTTCGAACTGACGGCGATCTTTGCGTCTGTGAGGATGGCACCTTACCTATGATGATTTCTAATCCTAAAGTCGACACATACACCCAACCACCGGGGCCATAGAAATTAACTAATGGAAGTTAAAAGCTTCGATCCGGCCGGGAATCGAACCGGAACCCCTTTGACTAAAGCCCAAAACGCTAATAATATAGCCATGGAGCAGGACAGTTAGCTGATGATGACGTGGAATGAATTTACGTATGCCAGTTTTACATCTTCTTAAAGCAATAACCACCACAACGTTAGGCATGCACCGCAGAAATATACCCACAAATTACGTTTTTTAATGTAAAAGAGATTTTTGGCAACACGGGAAGAATTCCAAGTTCTACAAACCTATTTTACTAACACTTACAATAATATATAAAATATTTTCAATACTTCTGTATCGTTTATAATGCAGTATAAAATATTATGTAGTATGAAACCTTAGTCATTCAGTGTAGGCTATATGTAGGTAGGGGCCGCCTGGCTGAGGCGTTAATATCTGCTCGGTTCACCCGGGAGGGTATTTTAACTTGTCATGAATACATACCGTTATTGCCACAAAGAAGAAAATATGAAAACTTTTATAACATAATAAGGTTAGTTCAGGGGGAATGAGCCATTCTCCAAATAGGACGTTACAGGATAACAAAATGTATTTGAATAATTTGTTTTATATGAATAATTAAGGGAGAATGGGTTAAAATTACAGCTTCCGGTAAGAATTGTGGGCAATTGGAGGTTCAATTCCTCGTCCAATTATTCTAATCATTTTTCTTTCTTTGCGTAGTCACAATAATTCAGAATCTACTAATGATCCAACAACCAAGTGAACTACACTTTTTGGTAAGTGTCCCACTCGCCCGTGACATGACTATCTTTCCAGTCAGTCTCTACCTAGGGTATATCATAATCTAAGAATCAATTCATGCCCTCTGTCATTTCTAAACAGATAGGTTACTCTATCGACTGTTATGTTCAGTAAATGGTGAAACCTGCTTGAACAAGGCCTTGCTTTTCATTTATGCGTAGGTCGAGAGTCACATTTTATATCTTTCATTACGCTTCCCTTCCCTTAATTCTCAATCAGTTAAGTAATAGAATTTTTTATCCTATAATTTCTTACCTTTCTCTGTATTTATAAACATCCTGATTATCAGGAACTAACAGCAACGATATTTAGTTCACTAAATCATTAATTATCGAGAGCGTTGCATTTATGATATCTTTACTGCGAACTCAACTATTTGCTTGGGCTTCTGTAGCTCCCTGTTCTCACACATCACGGCCCCTAACGCACAAGTTCTAAACTTTCCCTATTCCTGCATCACGGGAAAGATGACAGAGTAACTGACAAGTTAACAAAGTTTAGCAAGAAAAAGGATAGTGATTGACTGACTGCGAGACTCAGGCAGAAGGATAACGATAACCACAGTAAGAGATCCTGTAATAAGGTTTTTGCACAGTGGCATAAACACTGCAATAAACAAGTTAATCTGTGTTGTGTGGTCAAACCACAGTATGAACTAACCATAAACGGTATGAAGTAAAGTAAATATTGATGAATTAATTTATTTAATGTAGCACACAAGAGGATAAAACTTCCTCTACGATAATGCATCTACAAAATTACATTAGTTGTTTTTTGCTCTATACGATGATAATAATAATAATAATGCTTTCGTCCTCTATGCTCAAGATCCTGCGGGATGGAATTTCGTCGCAGTAGGATGTATTTCAAATGTTTTCATTGCGAAAGACCCAAGCTCAGAAGGAATGTAGAAATGTTTATTCTTTTAAAGTTTACTCCGTGTGAAAGGTACAAGCCTGCAGAAATATCAAAATAGTTATCCATTTCTATGGTACCCGTTATATTATTTCTTTCTACTCTCTCGTCCGCCGGGCTGAATAGGTCGGACAGAAGAGCGCTGGCCTTCTGAGCCCAACATGGCCGATTCGATCTTGGCTCATTCCGGTGGTATTTGAAGGTGCTCAAGCACATCAGCCTGGCACGTTAAAGAACTCCTACGGAACGAAATTCCGGCAATTCAGCGTCTCCGAAAACCGTCAAAGAAGTTAAGTTAGCGGGACGTAAAATCAATATATTATGATTATTACTATTATTATAAGTGTTATTATTATTATTATTATTATTATTATTATTATTATTATTATTATTATTATTATTATTATTATTATTATCCTTCGAACTTCCAGCCTATCATTTCCATCTTTTCCGTACTCTTACAATTTTTACTTCTTGATTATAATCTTTTCTGTCTTTGTTGCCTTCATCGTCCCCGATATTTGTTTTCATAGAATAGTCTCCCTTCCTTTATCACTCCGATGACGTTGTTATTCTTTTTTCTAACTCACGGTCGAGAAATAATCATACCGTGCGCAAAAATGGCGAATGGAACTACTTATCCTAATATAGGAGCATATAACAGCGCATTCTGAACTATCTGATGACCAATGAGTTTTTCATTTCATCAACAAATCGAGGCTACCTTGAAACCAAATCTTTCGACATTATCAGAACAGTTGTGGTTGGTGAAGCTTCACTCCTGAAAAAACGGAACGAAATCTTCGCAAAACATGAAAAAGAATAAATGGTTCCTTAAAGTGATAATGAATCTACTGATACAATCATTGTAAAATGAAGACCTCAGAGACGCCTTTCGGTATACCAGCCTGCAAGCAAGCCAAAGGCACAGGTTATCAGATGGGATAACAGTTTCTGAACAGTTAGTGGACACTACCCTTACAAATCCTTCCAGGTGCATGTTAACAATAACGACAAACATCTACGTCGTGGCTTCAAATACGTACAGTATCGCAAAAAGTGAATAACAGTCCAAGGAAACCTGCAGATGAGCAATTAATTTGAAATTAAGGTCTACAACGTATCATACAGCGCGATGTTACGTATTTGAAAAATAAATTGTGTTTTACGATTAAGTTCGTATAAAAGAGAGAGACAGGGAGAGAGAGAGAGACCTAGAATTTCATATATTGGATATCACGGGAAGAAACTACATTTCGAATTACAGTCTTGTACGTTCGGAAATGGCCAGCCCTAGTTATCTAAGACAAGATAATACCCGTCTCCCATAGTATCGGAAACCACAGATCCGGGAAAGGATATTGTTTATTGTAAACTTTTCTTATTTTTGATATATATGCATTATACAAAAGTTGATATTCTATAGCATAATTATACAATGTAATGCAAAGGAAGCACAAATAAAGAAGTGTTTGGTAAACATCATCAACCTAGTTATCAATTACACACTTGTTTTATATCTATGGTGGTTTCGTACCCCACTATAGGCGGCCCTGAAGATGGTTTTCCGTATTTCGTATTTTCACACGAGGCAAATGCTAGGGCTGTACCTTAATTAAGGCCAAGTGCTAAGTGCCTCAAGACAAACGATACGTAGAACTCTGTTCAATTGTAGAATGAAGTAAACGAGAAAAGAATATGTTACATGTGAGGCATTAGAGAAAATAGTAATAAATTTACAGCCTCTACAGTTTTTTTCTTAATCTGTTGCAAAGTATGACCATGTACATTTACAGCGTCTCAAAAACAAAGTTTCTTAGATACGGGATGGAAACTGACTTAAACCCCGACAATGTTCCCTCGACGTTTTCTTCCTCTCGTGATTTCTGCATGAGTAGAAAAGTGCTTAGTCTATAGCCCAACTCTTTCACAATTTTTTTAAAAGTGGCCGACAAAGACATATTTAATTTTATACATTTTCGAAACGTGAGAATATTCGGATATTTATAAACTGTGGATAACTGATGGCCGAAGAGATTATACTTGGAATCCTACTAAGCGCATTACGTTCATCTGCTTCAAACAAGAGTATTTGGAAACAAATTCATTTTCTGCCACGGCCAATATTTGTGCTTTTGAGTGTAGGCCTACAATGCGAGCAGTAACCGGACTTCCTACTGATGTCCGTGAATTCGTAACATAGTTTCATGTTTGGGTTGGAAAAGGTTCGTTGTTACACCTGCTACACGCTGTTATGGCTAATTTAATCCTAATATAAGAGCATATAAGAGCGCATTCTGATCTATCTGATGACCAATTAGTTTTTCATTTCATCAACAAATCGAGGCTACCTTGAAACGAAATCTTTCGACATTATCAGAGCAGTTGTGGTTGGCGATACTTCACTCCTGAAAAAGCGGAACGAAATCTCCGCAAAACATGAAATTTCCCTGTAGTTGGTCTTCTTACACAGCATAAACCCAAAGCACCAGAACAAATGATTCCTTAAAGTGATAATGAATCTACTGATATGAACATTGCAAAATGAAGCACTCAGAGACGCCTGTCGGTATACAGATGACACTGTATTGATTGCCATGGACGAAGCAGAAATGGCATAGCTTTTAGACCGTGTCAGAACTGAGAGCATCAGTTTGGGTTTGCAGATCAACATGCAAAAGACAAAAATTATGGTAGTTTATAGGCCTGGCAAGCTGAACGCACACAGTGCCTTCAGCGAAGGTTTCAGAAATGTTGTACCTTAGTGCCACTGTAACTAGCAACAACAGCTGTGAAATAGAGATCAGGAGAAGGAATGCCATGGCCAAGAATATCATGTCTCGGTTATCTCATATTTGGAAGGATCGCTCCATTTCTGTAAAGCTAAAGATGAGACTAGTACCGACACTGGTATGCTCTATCTTCCTCTATGGTGCTGAAACGTGGACTTTACGAGCTTCAGATTTGAATAAGATCAACTCATTCGAGATGTGGTGCTGGAGAAGAATGCTTCTCATTACTTGGACAGCATTTCGAACCAAAGAATCCCTTCTCAAGGAGCTGAACATCAGTACCAGGTTATCGGCAAAATATCAACAGAGGATTCTCCAATTCTTTGGTCATATTATGCGTCGTGGAGAAGGAAGCCTTGAAAAGCACATAATCTTGGGAAACGTGCCTGGAAAGAGGGAGGGTGGGCGAGCACCTATACGCTGGACAGATGGCATAAAACATGCAACAAAGACATCGTTCATACAATCTACCCGTATAGCAGAAGACCGTGGAGGATGGAAACGGGTACAAAGGAATATCTTCAGAGATCACGATCTTCAGGATTGAGGGACAGATATAGACAGACAGACAGACAGATACGAATCAATAACAACTGAGCGGTATAAGAATCGAACCATCGAACCACGGTTCGGAGGGGGTTATATATTCAATCTGTCTCGAAGAAGTGGTCTCAGCTGCCTGGCGAGAGGGCTTTCGTCCACAGGATGGCCAACAGCGCGCACGAGGACCAGATGGCAAGCTCTCTGAAGCCTTAACAGTTTTTATGAGTGTTGGTTAGGGTCGCTTCAGCCGGCCTAGTAAAATCCAACCGAATGGTATACACAGCAAGGTGGTCCCATATGTCTTGTGGTCTGCCTTACCCCGCCCGGCGGAGCACGTGGCAAGCGCTGGAGTGTGAGGGCGAGATGAAGATATCAGGACAGGCGGCCGCCCTGGCTCCACACCTGCCACCGAAGAATAGTAGGCCTTTAAAATTAAGTTTTCGGTGTTGAATAAGCTAAAACGTAAGTATACCTATTTCTGTAATTTTAACAGTCTCAAAGCACTAATTATGTAAGAATTGCCCCCACTTTACGGCACAAAAAAGAGAATGTATAAGAGGAAGGGTATTAAACATAAACACAACACGCTGTGATGCAATAATGAAATGAAATGTACAGTAATAACATAACAGGTAGGCCAATAATCTAGTCTCCCTGTTTCTGTTCCTCATTCCCTCTACTGTACTAAAGACTGTCAGATCTCCAAAGTTCTAATACTAACGAAACGTTGGTTCGTTTCAAAGGTAGTCTTTACTTAAAATGTCATCTCGAAAATGCGCACATACCTCACCATTGAGGCTCTATTATCATCTCCGAACAAGCTGGCTGCTTGGTTCGGGACGTGTAGCTGTTACCTTGCATTCGTGAGATAGTGGGTTCGAACCCCACTGTCGGCAGCCATGATGATATGCCGTAGTGTCTCGTTTTTGAAACCAAACAGGGTGCTAAGGCTACGATCGCTCCCTTCCCAATCGTAACACTTCTCTATACCATCGTCACCAAAAAGCTTGTAAGGATCGATGACCTAGACGTTAGACCCCTTTAAACAACAAGCACAACACACAAGCAAAAAATCTTGTCTAAATTGGTACAATGTTAAACTAGCCAAGAAAATGTTATTATCAATCCCAAAATTAAGTAGGCCTACTCTTTATAAGCAGTACTAAGAGTGTCGGCAATCGCATCCCAAGACCACGGAAAGAATCTAGTGGGACAAACTCCTTGCACCTCAGCACTCCATGACGAATTACCCGACAAAATGAATTAAATACCAGGTATAGGTCATCCAACAGAACCGAACGAGATGGCCGTGCGGTTAGGATCGCGCATCTGTGAGCTTGCATTCAGGAGATAGTGAGTTCGAACCCCACTGTTGGCAGACCTGAAAATAGTTTTCTGTGGTTTCCCATGTTCACACCAGGAGAATGCTGAGACTGTAC
Organism: Anabrus simplex; assembly: GCF_040414725.1. Taxonomy (NCBI): domain Eukaryota; kingdom Metazoa; phylum Arthropoda; class Insecta; order Orthoptera; family Tettigoniidae; genus Anabrus; species Anabrus simplex. The sequence goes on along the minus strand of NC_090265.1, from coordinate 626,659,629 downwards.
CATAATTAAAGCCACGGCTGCTCCCTTCCAACTCCTAGCCCACGGATATATTTTACCGTCCCAACCGACAGAAGGATCAAAATTACGAATGAAACGACTTGGTAGATAAATAGATAAATAATTCAATAGGAAATTACGAAAAATAGGCGCCGCATTTGATCGAGAAATATTGAGATATAGAATAGCTTCCTATACCCATTATGTTAATTTGGATGGAAGGTCTTACATTCGAAATGGTCTAGTTCCTGTTCAGTAATACATTAATAAATGTATTCCAATCTTAATTCTTAATATAGTTACGTTATAATTGATTATCTTAAAACTAGACCGATGGTCCCCACAAATTGATCTCTTAGTTGACTTTGGGTTCCGACCAAGTAAAATCCTCTGATAAACAGGTACAGGCAAAGATATCTTAATTCTAAGAGACAGGGGACGGACAAAAAGTATGGCAGTCCTCAAATCACCCATTTCATGTTTGTCGATTTAGATAGAGGATACCATTCAAATAAAACATACCGTACCCAAGATATCTAACAGTGAACTTTAACTAAATGAAATAGGCCTACTATCTTTGCTACGTGTATCAGGCACCACGATTACCTTTGTTTACATCCTAATGAACTTTCGAAAATAGAACTCGCCTGAAAGCCTGAGCTACCGAAATTTGTACTGTAATAATATAATAATAATAATAATAATAATAATAATAATAATAATAATAATAATAATAATAATAACAAAAGATACATACAAAAAGAAGTCCTTTTCATGGTGGTCCAAAATTAAACATTATGTAACAGTGATCAAGCCAGAAGAACTATACGCAGCAGAAACACTAAACATGAATTTCAAAGGCGAGACGGAGAAACTCGACTTAAAAAGGGGGCAGGGAACGTCCTATGCTTACAATGGTTTGTTTGTTTGTTTGTTTTTTTGCTTTACGTCGCACCGACAGATATGTCTTACGGCGACGATGGGATGGGAAAGGCCTAGGAAGTGGAAGGAAGTGGCCGTGGCCTTAATTAAGGTACAGCCCCGGCATTTGCCTGGTATGAAAATGGGAAACCACGGAAAAATCATCTTCAGGGCTGTCGACAGTGGGGCTCGAACCCACTATCTCCCGATTACTGGATACTGGCCGCACTTAAGCGACTGCAGCTATCGAGCTCGGTGCTTACAATGTTAAATCGTGCTTCACAAAGGTACATTTTTCTAAAAACCTATTAAAGCTATCAATTTGAACATTGTACAGCATGTACCTACATATCTTGGCTTGGTACTGAAATAACTGGTTTTGAGTGATATGAAATGCTTTCTGATGTTTTAATTATTATTTGGAATTTATAAATTTGGGCAATATATTGCCACTTTTTACTCTAATAAAATAATATCTGATCTACAGCAATAATATTTCTTTCAGCATGTGCACAACAACATTATAAAGGAACCCTGAAAGTTTGAATCCTCCGTATCTCACACAACGTGAGAAAATGTTCCTTATGTATTAAAAAACAATTACTTTCAGGAAATGGACTTTAAAGTCACAGCTTTAGTGTATGCCTGCTCCATAGCTTGGTTTATGTGTATCCTCTTCCATATCATCTTCTAGCCTTCTCTTACGAGCTCTCCTGACTTCTGTGGCCTTCTGATGCAAGTTTTTAAAAGATATTTCAGCATATCTCAGTCTTTCCAAGTCGAGTCGCAGCATGGCGTCACGAGTATGAGAGCGAATGCTCAGCCCCAGTCTTTGCAGCACTTCACATTTTGTGATATTTCCCTTCTTAAATGATGCCACACCATCATATACACCAAAATGATGCATATTATTGACACAAATACAGTTTTTTGCAAACGGCTCTATATAATGCTATTTACACATTCATTAGGATATTGTGTGCGACCATGGAGACATTTTTTTCGAAAGATTAATGTCTGACAGATCCCTCAAAATAGATTGTATTCCCTCTATAATAGCATATGTCAGGGTGTGAGGATGACTGTAAGTTTCTCCTGTCTCTATTCCTCTGGGGCTTGTCATCAGTTGATGACATGTGACAGAACATTACTACCTAATAGAAGGACTGGTTATTAAACGGTCAGCAACAAAGTTCACTCGAACTCTGGCCTTCTTCGTCGAATGAACACGCTTTTTGAACACTTCTAGTATTAACACGAGGCATACTGGATCATCTAAATACCTATACAGTGAGAACACCGAAGTAAACAGAAACACATGTCATGAAATCACATCAACGATGAACAAGGCAAACAAATGACAGTCAACAACCAAATCCATGACAATGCTACCAACAGTGAAATTCCATAGCAATATAATTCCCTCAACTACTTAAATTTGCCACTCTATTGATATATAAAAACATACTGCGTCCATCAGTCTAAAGGTCAAATTACCTGTCTTGTGGTAGCTTGGAGCCTATGCATCATATTACCAAAAATTAATTAAAAATACTTCCAGCGGGAGGAGTATCATAATTTATACACCATTGGAAAGGGAAATGGTCACAGATGCAAAATTCAAAATAATAAAAAAATATTTTCCATATTTTCGTTCCGTGTCCCCTAAGAAAGGAAAATTTTAAGAAAGATCATAGGACCAAAATGTCAGGATAATAAGGTAATATACATCATGAATGAAACACACTACAATAAAAATTGAAAAACTATCAGATACTAAAAGGATACATTTTAACGTTCATCTTCTCAGAATAAACTCTAATAGATTAACCAAACAAATATTTGGCTTCTTCCGTAACCACAAAACAAAATCCGACTGATTTAAAGAAATCGAAAAACACCCATTAGAATTAAAAATTACAGAAAATTCACCATTCGATCGAACAGGTAAAGTAATAACTAAAGACAAAAACATAAGGTTCCAAGACAAATCTACACTAAAAGCCAAACCTATTATCTCGGAAGACGAGAGGAAACTTAAGATCAGAAAGAATGAAGAAATACTGGGCACGAAAAAAAAGAACAACACACGGTTAAATTGTTAATTCAACGCACCCCAAAGATGGTGAAACGAAAGAAGAAGAATATAATAATAATAATAATAATAATAATAATAATAATAATAATAATAATGCTGGACAGACTCAAGGCGCTGACCTTCTGATACCAGGGTCGTGGGTTCGATCCTGACTCTGTTCGGTGAGGCTGCTCATTTACGCCACCCGTGCAAAAGAATTCTAATGGAAACAAATTCCGGCTCCTCGGCAACTGCGAACGTGTAAAATTAGGTAGTAGGACGTAAATCCACATTAAATAATAATAATAATAATAATAATAATAATAATAATAATAATAATAATAATAATAATAATATCATTCATTTAGCGTCCTTTCGATTATAATCCGTGCTCAGAGACGCCTGGTTCGAAATAAAGAAGATAAGACAAGCTATAAAAATTTTACTCTCCATCACTGATGATTTGTCAACAGAGAAAGGAATTTCTTCAAGAGAAATACCGCACCAATAGCTGAAAAAGTATAAAATTTGAAATGTCTCCTTCCTTTACTTTATCACTGATGAGGAACTTGTTTACTTCACGAAGACGGTTACGAAGTTTCTAACAGCGTTCTCCTCCTCTTTTCCCATTTCTCAGACTCCAGAAACATTTCCTTGTCTTAATTGTCCGTAAACTTCCCGGATATGATACAGAAAGGTCTCCTCTTAACCAGCTCTGACGCTTGCCATCAAACTTACAGTATGAGTTATTGCACACAAACAAATCTTTTGGGCGCCGTTCGAATGAAGAGCTCAGATATAAAGAAGGAAAACTTTGGTTCAGTTTTACAGTCTACATCAGATGTAGTAATTAATGAAGCAGGTTTAGTAGAGAGCCTCCAAATGTGAATTCACAATGTAAAGGGGATCAAAACAAGTACGTTATACGCAAACATTCATCTTCTTTTCACGGACACTATAAATTCGTTTTCTCGTAATGTAGCCTACATCGAATACAATCTTAGTGCCACTTTGAACCTTTAGAAAATTGCCCTTCATTTAAAGTTGCATCACCCTAGATTGTGCAAAAACATGTACGTTTCTTGAAAGCAAAAAAAAAAAAGAACAGTTTATCCTTCAAGTGTCAGCTCCTCCAGTATACGGTATTTTGCCAAGCTATTTTTTTTAAAACGCACTCTTATTTTTTTTAATATCTTGTGAAATAATATACCAAGAAAAGACGCAATGGTAAATACATCCCTCTATATAGAGTTGGTAATGGGGAAACACATCAGGCTATAAAGGTGGGATTAACCTTAATTAATGCAAATGGAAAATATTTACGTATTGGTTAGGAAAGAGAAGTAGTTTAATGATTCACTCTGCCCTTACCCCTTTAACGTTTAAACATTTTAAAGGAGATAATATTTTTAAAACAAGTAAATGTTCAAAACTGATACGTAAGTTTTTATACTTCTTCAGTCTATTAAGTATGCATTAGTTGTACTTTTATTACGAAATCCAGCGGCTGATGCATTAAATACAATCCAATAGGCCATAGCAGAACAATAACATAATCAGAAAAACGAAAGCAACAATGAAATAATATTAACATTAAGGAAGCTTTAAAATGAAAGAGTTATCATAGCGTATGAGAAAAATAATTTACGAGCAAATGTAACTTAGTAAGATATAGTAGTCTTTCTTCTTCTATTCCTTTTGGCCACCTGAGGACACCGTTAATTCGTATCTGCTTCGTTGCTTCTGGTCTTTCTCCTTGTCCAGTATTCTTTCATTCTCATACTCTGCAACCTTCTTCGCTCTTCTGTCCTTGATGATTTTGTGCTGGGCCTTGTTCAGTACTGAAAACCTGTGCAAGCCTGAAGTTTTTATTTTAAAATCACTCTGTTGTATATCTCTGGTTCCTGTATTCCCGTTTCTTCTAGATTCCTTTGTACCTCTTCGATCCAGAGAAATCCCCTGGTCCATTCTCGGGATGCGTTCGAAGAACGCGCTGCTTTTCCGTATGACGTCCCAGATTTTCTCTATCTTGGAATACAGTTCTTGGCTCGCTCGTCTTATAAATTGATCGTCCTCTGTTCTTCGCGGTCGCAATATATTCCTGAGGATGTTCCGTCCCACCATTTCTAATCTCTTAAGTCAGGACCTCTCAGGGTGCACGCGCCTGGTGCATGCACTGTGCACGGCGCAAAAGACGACTTCGCTTGGTTGACCAGAGTGCAGACCCCCACTCCTCGATTTGGAGCAATAGCGCTGTTTCTCTCTTTCCCCACGCCTGTCTCGCTCATTACTCCTGTCTCTAGTGATGTGCGCGAGTGATGCCTGGAATCGCGGTACTCGATTCTTTCGAGTCCAGGCTCGGACTCGCTTCGCTTGCGAAGGCTTGATGATAGCATGACGTCACACGTGCGCTCACTCGCCGGCTCGTAGATGGATGAAGCATGCGTACAAGCGGTCGCTGAGGGTTTATGGGATTGCGACAGCGCGGTACGATATGAAAAAACTGAATGAATGCGCAAAAGGAATAACCTAAATTTGATAATTACTTGAGAACGATAATAATGCCACTTAATACGCATAATAAGATATGAAAATATCCGTTTACGGCGTCTCGCACACACTTCACTGAATATGCCATCTATTCTAATATTGATAATATAGCTTATCTGGCCTTCATAGCCCAACGTGGCCGGTTCGATACTGGTTTATTCCGGTAGTATTTGAAGGTGCTCAAATACGTCAACCTAGTGTCGGTAGAATTATTGGGACGTAAAAAATCTCCCGGTGGACTAAATGTGGTACCTCGGCATCCCCGAAAACCATACAAATGTACGTACTTGGACGTAAAAGTTATAACATTATTATTATTATTATATATATATATATATATATATATATATATATATATATATATATATATATATATATATATATATACATTCGTTTAGCCCCTTAAGGAGCACGTGGAACCATTAAATAGCACTGGTATTCTTCATCTTCTTGTTCTTCTTATCTTCCCAAAACTTCCTCATCCTTTCACTATGGGCCTGCCGTCTTTCTTGTGTCCACGAGTTTTTGAGTTTCAAGCTTTTCTCAGATGGATTCTTGGGTGCAAATTTATGGCTGTTGATCTTTTGTCTGTATGTATTCCTTGTGGTTGCCATTGGATCAACGTCGACTTCTGCGAGGTCCTTTTGTGCATCCACTAGCCAGCGAGCTTTGGATTGTCGGTTTCCATTGATAATAAGAAATATCTTCTTAGTCAGTCGTGAGTCATCCATTCGTGCTAGATGTCCATAAAATTTCATACGCCGTTTGCGTGCGACTGAAGAGAATCGCTCAGTTAATGCATAGAGTTCTTCCGAGCTTCTTCGCATCCATTTACCCTCTTGAAACTTGGGCCCGAATATCTTCCTCAGTACCTGTCGTTCAATTTTCTCAATGTCCTTGATGTTAATGGTAAGTGCTGATGTCTCAGTTGCGTAGAGTGCCTCAGGGAGGACAACGGTGTGGTAGTGTCGGAGTTTGGCTTTTGTGGATATTGATTTCTTATTGTAGAACTTGTAGGTGATTAGGTATGCTTTACGTAGTTTTTCTGCGCGCATTTTGTTGGCTGCTTTTTCATTGCCTGAATCACCAATAATTTCACCCAAGTACTGGAATTGTTTGACTTGTAAAATGTTGCCATATTTGGTCACTAGTGATGTTAGGTGTGTGCACTTGGAGTCCATGTATTGCGTTTTTTCATAAGAGATGTGGAGACCAGTTTTTATTGCAATCTCGTGAAGCTTCTCGATGGCGTGCCTGGCTTCTTCGGGAGTCCGGGTAATTATTGCTATTATTATTATTATTATTGCTATTATTATTATTATTATTATTATTATTATTATTATTTCAAATCCCTGTCACGGTATGTATGATGTAATTAGTGTATTTTAAACATGTGCTATTTGTAGACTATAGACTGTATTTCTGCACACATTGTATTGCTTCGCTACTGGTAAATTATATCTCATGTGGCCATTATGCATACACGGGCGTAGATGTGCTAATATGATCGGTAGTATGACAGATTTCTTGTAACCATAGCCTATTGCTAACCGCGCCAAAGCCTACAATCGTCCGGGGGAACAGGTGAATTACAGCAGTTTATATGTACATCATACTTTCGGCAGATATAATGTCGGGTATTAAGATGAGGCGTCCAGAATGTGACGTACGTTCACGCAGCAAATCAGCGGACAGAACGTCATTCTGTTCTAGCTAAACAGCTGACAGTTTGTTAGTAAGTCACAACCTTTAGTGCCTATGATGATGATAGTAATAATCATAACAATCGAATTATTGACGACCGATGACTGAACAACATCAATCATCAGCAGCAAACATATTGCACTCCACACCACAAAAATATTCTGTGGGTGACCCTGAATGCCGTGCACTCCAGTACAGTAGATTTTAGTTCTAAGGCATGTCCACAGATAGCGACACCAGTATGCTTGGACTCGAGTCTGGAGTCGAGTAATACCGATTCTAAGAGCACATTACTCGATTCTACTCGATTCCGTCGCTAGCCCATCACTACCTGTCTCTCTCTTCCTCACTTGCTCCGTAGCGCTCCAAATCCGAGCCGAGTTGAGCCGAACTTAGCCGAGTAGCCCAGAGACGAAGTGTTGGTCCGAGCCGAGCCGAGCGGGACCGATGTACTGTGCACAGGAACCTTACGCCGCTGTTTGCACGCGTGAGATTCTCGGCGTTTGAGAGGCCCTGTCTTAAGTACTCCCGTTCTCATTAGGTTAAGAGTTCGTGCTGCGTATAAGGCTTCAGTGCGGATGACTGACTGGTAATCTCTAAATTTTGCATTAATCGGAATATTTTTCATATTGTAGACGCTCGTCCTTTTTTTTTTGCTAAAATATAGTACTCTAATAATAATAATAATAATAATAATAATAATAATAATAATAATAATAATAATAATAATCCACCTCTGTGGTGTAGTAGTTAGTGTGATTAGCTGCCACCCCCGGAGGCCCGGGTTCGATTCCCGGCTCTGCCACGAAATTTGAAAAGTGGTACGAGGGCTGAAACGGGGTCCACTCAGCCTCGGGAGGTCAACTGAGTAGAAGTGGGTTCGATTCCCACCTTAACCATCCTGGAAGTGGTTTTCCGTGTTTTCCCCACTTCTCCTCCAAGCAAATGCCGGGATGGTACCTAACTTAAGGCCACGGCCGCTTCCTTCCCTCTTCGTTGTCTATCCTTTCCAATCTCTCCATCCCCTCGCAGGGCCCCTGTTTAGCATAGCAGGTGAGGCCGCCTGGGCGGGGTACTAGTCACCTTCCCCAGTTGTCTCCCCCGACCCAGAGTCTGAAGCTCCAGCATACTGCCCTTGGTGCGATATAGGTGGGATCCCTCGCTGAGTCCGAGGGAAAAACCGACCCTGGAGGGTAAACAGATAAAGAAGAAGAAGATAATGATTTTTTTTTTTTTTTTGTGTGGCAAGGTCCGTCACATGAATTCGTCGCCTCCATTTATTTATTCCCTTGGTAATGTCAGGGTGGAGATTGAAGCTCTTCAGTTGTTTGTGAAGAGTTTTGGCCCATCGCTGTTTAGGTTGTCGTCCCTTTGGTCTCTTACCGATGACATCAAATGCAAAAACCGTCTTCGCGAGTATCGGCCCAGGTCTGCCAACATTCGCAACCATTCAGCGCAATAGTTCAGATGACAGCATGGTATATTTTTGTTTTTTAAGATTATCTTTTATCCTTCGGTCGCAAAAGAGGCCGGTCTTGTTCGCCATTTAATCCAGACTGCAATTATCCTTACAGTGAACTTTTTGACTAGTTGGCCATCGTCACCGATTGTGGAGCCAAAGTAGGTACCGGTACTCTAATCTTGTCACTCGCAGGAGGTCCTGACCGTTTACCTGAATTTTCCCGACGATAATAATAATAATAATAATAATAATAATAATAATAATAATAATAATAATAATAATAATAATAATAATAATAATAATAATAATAATAATAATAATAATAATAATAATAATAGACGTTTGAAATTTTATGGACATATTCTCAGAATAAGTAATCAGAGATTGACCAAAAGAATTCTGAACCTTGCACTATTAATGAAAGTAAAAAGACAATTAGCTGCTCGAAGATGGAAAATATCTTCAGGAAATAGCCATCACAGATGACATTGTGTTAGAAAGATATAAGTTCAGGAAATTGTCGACAATCACCGCGTTAAACATCATCCAAGCACTATCACCAACAAAACTTGGTCAGAAGATCGCAAGAAAAGCCACAGCGAGAAGATGAAAAGATTTTTGGAGAGGAAAAAGGCAACGACATCCATAAATAAGTTCAATCGCGCTCCTTAGTTGGGCATAAGGAAGAAATAATGATAATAATAAGAAGAAGAAGTTGAAGGTTATCTCGAATAAATATTGTCGAAAAAGAAGAAAGAAAAATCCTCAGTAAAATCTTACGACCAAAAAGCGAAAATGGCATTTGGATGAAAAAGAAATCACATGAAATCTATGAAGTTCCAGAAAAAATCGCAGATACGATCAAGCAAACGGCGATTACAATTTTATGGTCACGTATACAAAATGGATAATAACAGGTTCACAAAGAAAATTTTAAACCTTATCAATGATAAATCACAATAACTGGCTAAAATAAATCAGTGAAGACTTAAATGAAATTGGTGTTAATGAAGAAACCATTCAAGATAATGAACTGGTTCACCCACACAAATTATCTGTAAACACCACCCGACTAAATACAGGATGGACTGAACAACGTAAAAGGGTAAACAGCGAGAGGATGAAGAGATATTGGAAAGAGAAGAAGAGAAACAAATAATGCTCCTTATTTGGGCGTGACGAAGCAAGAAAATAATAATAATAATAATAATAATAATAATAAATAATGGCTTATATCGTACCAACTACTCTTATATGATATTTTGGAGAGGCCAAGGTTCCAAAATTTTGTCCCGCAGAGTTCTAGCGTATTTGAACAACGTAAAATAATATCGGATTAATCCAGGATTAAACCCTTCAACTTGAGTTCCGAAGGTCAGCACCAGTGGCGTGCACTGAACCCCATGTACCCCAGCGCTTGGGTGACGCATTCACTTGAAGCTTCCTTGTCCAGGGAGCGGGGCGGAGCTGTGGTCCCTCCCCGACAGCAATTTACGGTGACAGGCCAGCTAGCTTAGGTAAGGTATTGTAATGTAGAAAAATATATTTTAGTCTTGGGTTTCGGCATATATACAGTTTTTTCGAGCAATTCATTGATGGCACGTGCAGAGTATGTGTTCCGATAGCCGCAGAAAAGTATTTAGGTTGCCCAGCATGAACACAGAGTTAAGCGCGAAGTAAAATAATTTTGTATTTGGTGTTCTGTGATGGTGGTATATAGTGAATTTTTGTAGTGTTCCTCTTGGATTAAAGATGAAGGTTTCGCGAGTTCTGTGCCATTCTTCATGAATATAACGTGTGTTATACGTCATGACAAATATTTTCCCCCGTTTTGTCGTTGATGTACGTACACTCAAAATGCGAGTGAGACTATAAAACTTCAGGGACGATAAAATACCAGTTAAATTTTGCTGATTAGATTAGGCTTTTTTAACTAAAAAACAAACAGTTAGTCCCAGAGTATTTTTGTGAAAACCATGACTGTACTATCTGAAGCGTCACCGGATAAAACTGTAAGTACAGTACATTGTTTAAAATCTGCTGTAGATTAAGTTATGATGGTGTCGTCACTGCCATTGAGGTCGATATGGAAGTATGTGTGAGCGTGTAATTGAAAATATTCTTGAAAGATCTTTCTAAGGTTTTTCCACGAAAAACGCAGCCTTATAAAATGGTAATGTTGAGTTTAGAGAGTGTAGTGGGGCTACTTTATTGCAGCTGGGGTAATGAATATGTTCACCGCACGCCACTGAACAGCACTATATCGTTAGGCTTCTCATCCCGACTTGCTTGGGTGTCTCAGAGACTCAAAAGTTGTGACACATGTCTGACAACCACTAGCTAGCAAATAAGCGAGAATTTTTTCTGTTATTTACGCCAATTATCAGTGCATCCATATTCCAACACATCGTGGTAGTTCGCAGTCAAAATTCAGGCAAGCACCTCAATGTTGAAAAGTTCCTGGGGTTATAAGCTATGAATTTTAAGTAAATAAGATATAATAAGGTATGAGAAAAAATATATTCTTAATCATTCTAAAAATTACATTTTTTTTCTTAATCATCGCTGTACGCTAGATGACATTAGGAGTTTGCCTTTTTCTACCACTACGAGCGCTAATGCGAGGTTTATTTTATTTTTTTTTTTTTTTTTTTTGCTAGTTGCTTTACGTCGCACCAACACAGATAGGTCTTATGGCGACGATGGGACAAGGAAGGGCTAGGAGTGGGAAGGAAGCGGCCGTGGCCTTAATTAAGGTACAGCCCCAGCACTTGCCTGGTGTGAAAATGGGAAACCACGGAAAACCATTTTCAGGGCTGCCGACAGTGGGGTTCGAACCTACTATCTCCCGAATACTGGATACTGGCCGCACTTAAGCGACTGCAGCTATCGAGCTCGGTGCTAATGCGAGTCAATACAGAGTTTCATGGACATTTTTCGAAAATTAAAGAACGCCTGAGGGTATTGAATAAAAGAACACATTTCAGAAAGAATTATGTAAATAAGTTAATTTGGCCAGGATTTGAATCAAAAAGAAAACGAGTAAAAAAACAAGCGATTTTAGTCTATTTTTTCGTAACTGCAGTTAGGCCGGAAGTGATTTTCAAAATTTGTGTTATTTTTTCCTTAGTTTGATAGAGCTATCCAATATTCACAATTTGAAAACTTTCTGGAACTTTTAGCCCTTGAAATTTCGGCACAGTTGAGGAAACTGTTTAATTTTACGTTTTTGTAGTATGGGGTCGCCTACTTTGTCGGCTAAGATAGTTTTCAACATTAAAACAGCGACAATCAACTTCTTTCCGTTGATTTCAAGTTATCGAGAATATCTCCTCGAGCTCCTAATGGGTGATAAAGAAATGCAGAGCACGCGGTTTCTATTCTAAGCTTCCTTGTCGCCGAATGTTTGCCAGATATTGGATGTGATCCTGGAAGTGTAGCGCCTGCTCTTCTTCTCTCTCTTTTCCTCTGGTGGTAAATATTTACCATGTCTGACTCCTCCTATCCCGCAGGAGATTCAGCTGCCTGACACATGCCGACCGGCCGCCATCCACTGCCCTTACCCAAGACTCCACATTTACAGCAGAAGTAGCCAATATCTGCAGCCAAGTTTCGCTTCAAAGGTTCTTATCAAAGAAAGAAGGGATAAATGTGAGTGATACTTCTCTTCCCTTCTGTCAAGACGTGGACTACAAGTTGTTGTCCACTTAAAGCGTTAGGAACTGTTCTGTGTCATGTTTTGTTATTATTGTACCCATCAATTTTAGTACTTTAATTTATTTATTGCATTTTTATTTGTCGGGACTCAGAATATGATGCATGCTATTATGCCGAAACATAGCATACCTAGTGATTCAAAAGTATACACAGAAATTGAAGTAGCACGTTGAGGGGTCCAACAGGACGAAGCTAGGACGAAGCTCTGTGCCAGGACAAGCCTGGAAATGTCAGGAATGACATAATGGACAAATTTATTTTTTCCTAAATACTTAGACATAACCATTGTTTTATTTATATTAAACCAAACCCCATGGGACTACAGCCCTCGGAGGGCCTTGGCCTACCAAGCGACCGCTGCTCAGCCCGAAGGCCTGCAGATTACGAGGTGTCGTGTGGTCAGCACGACGAATCCTCTCGGCCGTTATTCTTGGCTTTCTAGACCGAGGCCGCTATCTCACCGTCAGATAGCTCCTCAATTCTAATCACGTAGGCTGAGTGGACCTCGAACCAGCCCTCAGGTCCAGGTAAAAATCCCTCACCTAACCAGGAATCGGGGCCTCCAGGTAAGAGGCAGGCACGCTACCCCTACACCACGGGGCCGGTGTTTTATTTATATAGATAATAATTTATCAGTACAACGAGCAGTGTTAGTCGAAGCTTTTTTTTTTTGCTCTAACCCGTACAGCTCCAGAAGAAGGACCTTTCGAACGTCTCTTGATTCTCATATTCTCCGAAGTAGGTAAGGTAAGGGTTATTCTGCGAAACCTCCGCAGAGGTGTTCCTGAGCCGGAGTTTACGTGCGGTAGGGTGGCCAGTTCCTTTCCGCTCCTCCATTCCCTTACCCCCCCCCCAACAGCGCGTGGCAACCCATCCAACTCCTCACCACGCCCAATGTTGTTTAACTTCGGAGATCTCACGGGATCCGGTGTTTCAACACGGCTACGGCCGTTGGCTATTCTCCTAAGTAACTAACACTTAATCAAGTGACAGTGTTCTTCCCTGTGGGATGAAATTCCGGCATCTCGGTGCCTCTGTAAGAGTAGGTTGTTATTGGGACGTAAAACTTACAACATTTATTTATTTTTATTGGAGTCAGAAACAAACAAAATATGTAGACCCACAAATGGCAATCTTACATTAAGTCACATTACTGTATACCAGTGAGGTGCAAAACTCAACAGTGTTTGTTGTCGCAAGGAGATAATCTTCGACTGTACATGATGCAGGGCACAGCAGGCAATCCAGTAGATATTCCATGGTCTGGGCTTTTCCGCACGTTGTCGTCATTTCTGGAGATTACTCTTGGAGCATCCAAGTCCGACTCGTTGGCTGAATGGTCACCGTACTGACCTTCGGTTCAGAGGGTCCCGGGTTCGATTCCCGGCCGGGTCGGGGATTTTAATCGCTTCGGATTAATTCTTCTGGCTCGGGGACTGGGTGTTTGTGTCCGTCCCAACACTCTCCTCCACAACACACTACACTACCAACCACCACAGAAACACGCAATAGTGATTGCATCCCTCCATAAAGGGTTGCGTCAGGAAGGGCATCCGGCCGTAAAACAGGGCCAAATCCACATGTGCAAAACAGATCGCACCCGCGACCCCACAGGTGTGGGAAAAAGCGGTAGGAAAAGAAGAAAGAAGAAGACTCTTGGAGCATCCAACTCCAGACCGAAGATGACTGTGTGATCACTAAAGCCCGGATTTTCATGCGGTAATAGGTTAGATTGCAAACTAATTTGGTTAGTAGAAAGTGTCGGCCACCCGCTCTTTCATAATGTAGAAAGAGTAACATAAATTATAGGGGTTCTGATGAGCCGTACCCCTAATGTTCATGCAAGCCCCATAGCATAGTCGTTGTGAAGGTAGACTATACTTGCTTCTCGCTTCAGTAAGTTTGCATTCTAACCTATTAGTGCATAAAATTCCGGGCCCTAGTGATCACCGCACAATCCAAGTTTGTTCATGCTCAGGTGGGAGGATTTCCGAAGGGCGATGCCATGTATAGTTATTCCAAACTCGAGAAAACCATTTTCTTTGTTGTAGACGATGAGGTTTGCAAGACTGCAATGGTTTTTCAGGAAGCTTCTCTTGGATCTTAATCTAGGGCCAGCTGGTACGTAACCATATAGCGGGTGGGATTGCTGACGGACCTGTTTAGTTGGCAGCTACCTCATGACGAATAGCTGATGAGCACTTTCAGCGGTTGACCTTCCTTCTTTCAAGCAAATTCTTCTTCCTCGCTTTTGTACATGTCTTTTAATATACTTAATTTGTATTGTGTTGTATGTGTAGTCGTACGATAGTAACTGGAACAGTGACAGTTTTCGTTTGTTCCAGTTCCACCGCAGCTCTCCGGGATGAAAGACAAGCACGAGGTGGAACTCAAAAATACACTGAGGCTAGAGTGCCGAATGCGTGGCCGGAACCGAGGCGCCGGTCAACAGTACAAGCTGCGTTGGTTTAAGGATGGGGTCAAGCTCGATCCAGCGAGGAACCGCAGAATACGAATAAAGAGGTAAGTTACGTAAGCACTTAAAGGAATTAATTGCAATTAACTAGGGATTCTTGTAAATTCATTCTATATTATGGTGGTTTATTTCTGAAAATATGTCATTGGCTTTACTTTTGAAAAAAGAATTCGTAGAAAGTTCATTTAATAGAGATGTTTCTATCGCGAGAGCTTTTCAATTACTTCGTATATTGATCTGAAATATTTCAGTGGCAGTGCCATAGCAATTCACATGTTTGATTGGTTAAATAACGGCCTGATGTTATCGTGCAGTAATGAGACGCCTGTTCTTAGTTACTCAGGTCGCTTTGTATATCCTGAGGTCTTGATGTCCTTCTATACACATAAATTAAACAACACAACTAACTTCAGCAACGTCGGGCACTATTTTCCGCCAGCTATATGATGCCACGACTGATGCTGGAAGATAATGAAATGGTTGTAAATACTCGGGTTTGGAGATGAAATTGATTGAAACATGGAACAATACAAATGTGACAGCTCTCATTATCTTCCTTATCCAGCCTCTTACGTACGCGGGGCTAAGTGGCTCAAATGGTAGACCACTGGTTTTCTGGGCCAAGCTCAGTCCAATAATAAAGGATAATGCTCAAATACATCAGCCACGTACCTACAAATTTACTGCTATATAAAATAACTCCTGTGATACAAAATGTCAAGCCCCGTGATGATTCCTAAAACCTTTATTACCGAGCTCGATAGCTGCAGTCGCTTAAGTGCGGCCAGTATCCAGTGTTGGGGAGATAGTGGGTTCGAACCCCACTGTTGGCAGCCCTGAAGATGGTTTTCCGCGCTTTCCCATTTTCACACCAGGAAAATGCTGGGGATGTACCTTAATTAAGACCACGGCCGCTTCCTTCCCATTACCAGGCTTTCCCATCCCATCGTCGCCATAAGACTTATCTGTGTCGGTGCGACGTAATGCAACTTGAAAAAAGAACATTTATTTATTTATTTATTTATTTATTTATTTATTTATTTATTTATTTATTTATTTATTTATTTATTTATTTATTTATTTATTTATTTATTTATTTATTTATTTATTTATTTATTTATTTATTTATTTATTTATTACAGAAGTTACCCCCAGTTATAAAAGGCAGTTCAGAGTGCATAAATGGAACATTAAAAAAATAACACAGAAAAAGCAAACAGACAAACAAAGCGTATTCATGTACAACGATAATTTGTTTTTAAATTTTAGTAAGTGCATTAATTGTTATCAGTAAAAATCTACAATAATAAGGAATACTCTACTCATAAGACAAGTTTTACAATGAAGGAATGTATTGGAATATTTAATAAAGACAGCTTATTACTAACCATAAATAAAATTCACAAATCAGTATGTGTAAACCAATGTGAAACAGAAATTCGCAAATTGGCATCGCAAAATCAATATTATTAACATTGAAGGCTGTTCGATCAAACTTATCACATATTCTAACCAATGGGGAATTTATTTGGCTAACGGGCATGGAACGTCCATAGTTGAGTGGTTGCCGTGTCCTCAAATTAATTAATTTTACACTGAAGTTCACCCTAGCAAGTAAATCGCTATGAGTATTTCATGGGATATACAACCAATAACATTACAGCATTACCAGTTTCACGAGTGGGAGACCTGCGATAAAACGGAACTGTTTCTAGTTGGTCATTCCTAGGCGGAAGAATAAGAGGTAGCAACGGAGAAACATGAATGGGACCATTGCTAAACTACTGAAATTGTTGGACGTGCGGAAGTGTCATAAATATTCTTCTTCTACCGCTTTTTCTACATCTGTGAGTTCGCGGGTGTGAACTGTGTAGCACATGTGAATTTATATTATGGCCTGGTGCCCTTGCTGACGGCAACCCTGTATGGAGGTACGTAATCACTACTGCGTGTTCCGGTGCTGGTTCATAGTGTGGTGTGTTGTCTGATGGAGAAGAGGAAAGTTTTAGGACAAAAAACACCCAATCCCCGAACGAGGAAACTTAATCAGACGCGAGTGAAATCCCCAACCCGGCCGTGAATTGTACTCGGGACCGTGTGAATCGAAGGCCTCACCGCTGACCATTCAGCCAAGGAGTCCGACATGGAAGTGTATTTCCTTTTTACAATTGGCTTTATGTCCCACCGACACAGATACAGTATGTCTTATGGCGACGATGGGAGAGGAAAGGCCTAGGAGGCGGCCGTGGCCCCAGAATTTGTCTGGTGTAGGGAAAACCATCTTCAGGGCTGCCGACAGTAGGGCTCGAACCCATTATCTCCTGAATGCAAGCTCACAGCTGCGGGCCCTTAACAACATGGCTAACTCGTTCGATTGGAAGTGCAATAAGTAGGTATACTCCATATATTGCACCCATTTTCTAGAGAAACAAGAGAGAGAAGGTTATATTCGTTTCTCCATGGATATATGCAGCCACTCCAAGATTTAATATTCTCTTTGCTTGAGCGCTGGCTAATCATAACGTTGCTCAGTCTCATGTTGAAACAGTTACCCCTTGAGGAAAAGGCGTTATTTTAGCAATTAAGAATTACAGGTACAGACACCACAATCACGCATATCTTCAGACATACTCCCTCCTATTCTATACTACAAGCAGTCTTCATGCTTGTAAAATGTCAATGAATAACGTCCGAAGGTGATTTTGTGCTACACTTCACATTTCGAATTATTTATTACCGGGCGAGTTGGCCGAGCGCTTAGAGGCGCGCGGCTGTGAGCTTGCATCCGGGAGATAGTGGGTTCGAATCCCACTGTCAGCAGCCGCGAAAATGGTTTTCCGTGGTTTCCCATTTTCACACCAGGTAAATTCTGGGGTTGTACCTTAATTAAGGCCACGGCCGCTTCCTTCCAACTCCTAGGCCTTTCCTATCCCATGGTCGCCATAAGACCTATCTGTGTCGGTGCGACGTAAAGCAACTAGCAAGAAATATTATTTGTTGTCTCGACTTGACGTCCAGTGACTATCACTTCTTCCCTAAGTTGAAACAACATTTGGCTGGAAAGCGATTCAGCACCGACAACGAGGTGAAAGATGAGGTTCACAACTTCCTGAACAGCATGGCGGCGAGCTGGTATGACATGGGCAAAAAAAAAACTGTCACAGCGTCTACAAAAATGCATCGACCAAAGTGGTGATTATGTAGAAAAATATCTAAATGTTCAAGCTGTAAAATGATGTAAAACATTGTAGAAATAAATAGGTCTATGTATTTGTAAAAAAAAAAAACAGGAGACAGCAGTTGCAGCAATTCCCTAAACTCCTTGCCTTACATTTTATTTTTATTATTATTATTATTATTATTATTATTATTATTATTATTATTATTATTATTTATGATGAGGCCTGCTAGGTGCAATACGTCAATTTCAATTCATCCTTCCTTGTTGTTTTCCTCTTCTTCCGTTCTTTCCAGTTTTACTTCATTGCACAATACTGTATTCTTTTCTCCTCAGACTTCATTGGATCGGCTTCCCTTTGATTTCCTTTTCATACTTTCCTTGGAATCGTTTCATTCTGAAAACGGTCATTTAAAAAATTACCTTTCCATTGTTTCCTCTTGCCTTCTTTTATTTATTTCTAAACCTTCCTTGACCTCTTGTATCCAGTTTGTTGATTTTTTCTCCCAAAGGTACTTGAATATCTGTTATCATCCATTCTACAGATTATTTTTCTTATTGTTCCTGTTATATTTTCTATGTTCTGGTGTATTTCCATATTTATTCCTATTTATTCCATTGGACCTAGGATTTTCCCCATGATTCTTCTTTTTAGTTTATTCAAATTGTTATTAATATTATTATCATCTTGATCATCAGCCTATAACGAGCACCATCATAGGTCTTATGTAGTCGGAAGTGATGGTCGTTCACAGTTATAATCATGGTTGATCTTGTGAGATACTGGAGGCTACAGTTCCTGTAGATACTTGCATCCTACTGAAAACAAAGATTCCCACAGTTGTGGGGAATATTCTCAATCAGGCAGTGACGTACTTGTATCTTCATACAATATTCACGTGTGTTCACATAGTGTACTGTCAGAGCCCGTCCACCATATGTGATCTGAATCATTTATTCTGCCTCGAGTCCAACAACGACACGATTTAGTAATCACATTAAAACAGCATTAACATTATGACCACATCAAAAATCTAACAACACAGGCTTACATATAACAGCTGTATAATCCAAATTTCCCTCTTACGATAGGAAAAGTTACGGTCACCATTAACCCGATTTAATGCGAGCAATTTGGAAACCACCTTAAGTGCAGGGCTTCTCATAAAGCAGCGAATTGGTTAAAACATTTTTTTTCATCTCCATTGTTCGGCTAACCTCTTCAAGAAGATATATCCTTAAAGATACTCTGAAATGTACTCAACTACTTCTTTCTGTATTTTACTTTAGATTATTATTAGTAAAAGAACGGCATTTTCAGATTACTGAATATAATTGTTGACAAGTGCATGGAGATTATTTGTTGTTTCAATTAACATCCAAATCAGGCAGCCTCAATTCGATACGCTATGACGTCGTAACCGAATGTCCTGTCACCCGATATTCTGGAGCAAGCCCTGTGCTGATGACAACGTTAGCAGATCCTGTCCGTAACACTTGTGATCATACTTGAACTAATACTAACATTTAATATCTCATGCGTTAATTTCAAATATCCCCACCTTGAATAAATGTAATAGTTCTTATTTTGCGTTTGGTTTTTATTAATGAAAAACCCGTCAATTTAGGGATAGTGTGGTTTTAAACTTCCCCCTCAAGAACTAAATTGATATGATTTTCTTCAATAAGAACAACAACAAAAAGGCACCATTTCATTTATTTAGGCGGGAAGAATTAACGCACGGTATATTAGAGGCATGTAAAAGGAATTGATTGCAATCTAAATAGTTTCAGTATCAACCAGATCAATTATTCATAACTGCTACTTACCAATTTTTAAATGTGTTTTAGGTCGCACCGGCACAGGCAGGTCTGAACGACAAGAATAGGATAGGAAAGGGCTAGGAGTGGAAATGTAGCGACGAAGACTTAAATAATTGTTTAGTGTTAAAATGGGTAAAACCGAGCTCGATAGTTGCAGTCGCTTAAGTGCGGCCAGTATCCAGTATTCGGGAGACAGTGGGTTCGAACCCCGCTCTCGGCAGCCCTGAGGATGGTTTTCCGTGGTTTCCCATTTTCATACCAGGCGAATGCTGGCGCTGCACCTTAATTAAGGCCACGGCTACTCCCTTCCCACTCCTAGCCCGATCCTATCCCATCGTCGCCATAAGACCTATCTGTGTCGGTGCGACGCCAAGCAATTTGTAAAAAATAATGGTAAATATGGAAAAACCATCTTCACTACTGACAGTGAGGTTTGAACCCGCTAACTCCCGAATGCAAGCTGACAGCTACGTGACCCAAACCACGCAGCCACTCCCTTGGTACAATATATTTAAAATACATTCAACAATCTCCAGAAATAAATATTACGGACTACTAGCTACCTACTGAACAGTACCTTTTGTCATTAACAGTAAGGGAGAAAGAGAGATGAATACATATTGAAGTAATATATTTTTGAATTCGTCCGACTCCTTGGCTGAATGGTCAGCGTTGAAGCCTTCTGTTCAGATAGTCCCGGATTGGATTCCCGGCTGGATCGAGGGTTTTTAATCACGTGTGATTAATTCTTCTGGCTCGGGGACTGGCTGTCTGTGTTTGTACCAACACTCCCCTCTTCATATTCAGGCAACACACACTACACTACCAACCACCACAGAAACACGCAATAGTGATTATATCCCTCCACATAAGGTTTGCGTGAGGAAGGGCATCCGACCTTAAAACATGACCAAATCCATATGTGCGGCACAGTTCGCACCCACAACCCCAGGGTGTGGGAAAAGCGTTAGAAGAAGAGGGATAATATAACATTCCATCGCATTAATTTCATAGTATTAATTAAACGACACTGCGCTCTAGTTACACGTGTCTGCTACTCCCGCACTGTAATAAACAACTGTGCCTCTATGGTCGCTCGATAGCTCGGGTTCGATTGCCGGCAGGATGGGAGGTTTTAACCTTAAATAAATTCCCTTGCTAAGAGGACTAGATGTTTGTGCTGTCCCCGACATCCCTGCATTATCCTCCACCATAATTACACTCAGTTTCCCATAAAAGGCAGATGCCACCCACCTTCGTCGGAGGGTCTGCCTTGTAAGGGCTACACCAGGATAGCAACAGCCACCCGAAATTATTTACATTATCACATGGAGGAAATTGTAAGAAATTTTACCCTACCTGGTATATGATAAAATTGGTTTTAAATACACCATAATATTCATAAAGCTACTAATTCGGCCTTGGGAGAAATCAAGAGTTCAATAAAGGCGGTAGAACGAAACATAATAAAAATATTGTGATAAATGCTGCCTGATCTGTATATGAAGATAGCCGCTTACAATTGGAAAGGAATATACTTCGAATTATTGTGGTTCAATTACATTTTTTCTTTCTTTCTTTCTTTCTTTCTTTCTTTCTTTCTTTCTTTCCTTCTTTCTTAATCGGTTTACCGTTCAGGATTGGTTTCCCCTCGGACTCAGCGAGGGATCCCGCGTCTACTGCCACAAAGGCAGTGTCCTGGAACGTGAGGCTTTAGGTCGAGGAGATACAATTGCGGATGAGGACCAGTACCTCGCCCAGATTTCCTCACCTGTTATGCTGCACTGTGGCCTTGTGGGGGGATAGAAAGATCGGGACGGATGGGCAAAGAAGCGGCTGTAGCCTTAAATTAGGTACCATCCCGGCATTTGCCGGAAAACCACGGAAAAGCACTTCGAGGATGGCTAAGGTGGGAATCGAACCCTAGTTGACCACCCGAGGCTCAGAGGACCCCGTTCCAGTCCTAGTGCCTCTTTTCAAACTTCGTTGCAGAGCCGGGAATCGAACCTGGGCCTGCGGGGGTGGGGGGGTGGGGTGGCAGCTAATCACACTAACCACTACACAAAAGAGGCGAACTCATTTACAGTCACTTCGAAAAAGTCCGGCCCCATGGCTAAATGGTTAGCGTGCTGGCCTTTGGTCACAGGGATCCCGGTTGTTGTTGTTTTTTTTTTTTTTACGTCGCACCGACACATATAGGTCTTATGGCGACGATCGGACAAGGAACGACTAGGAGTGGGAAGGAAGCGGCCATGGCCTTAATTAAGGTACAGCCCCAGCATTTGCCTGGTGTGAAAATGGGAAACCACGGAAAACCATTTTGAGGGCTACCGACAATGGGGTTCGAACCTACTATATCCCGAATACTGAATACTAGCCGCACTTAAGCGACTGCAGCTATCGAGCTAATCGCGGGTTCGATTCTCGGCAGGCTCGATAATTTTAACCATCATTGGTTAATTTCGCTAACGCGGGGGCTGGATGTATATATCGTCTTCAACCCCATTTCATCCCCATCACGACGTGCAGGTCACCTACGGGAGTCAAATCAAAAGATCTGAACCTGAACTTGTCCTCGGACACTCCCGGCACTAAAAGCCATACGCCATTTCATTTTTTTACTTCGAGAAAACAGGGCGTATAGACCTATTTACCACTGTTCGAGAATAGGCCTCAATTACATTTGAAATTTGCTTCTATACGACCTTTCATGGTCGTACTTGTATCCAGCGTGTGAACTGCACTCGATTGGTAGTTCACAAGCCGTCTTCCTATTTCTACAGCAATTTTCTCATCTGTACTTGACGTAATATGACTCAAGATGGAGGGTTATGTTGCGAGCCATTGTACCCAGACAAGCCAGTCATCAGTCACTGGCTAAGGAGTGTAATTGGAAGAGTTAGTAAACGTCGCGGCGAGCTGGCAATGTTGGCAAGGCCACGTACATCAGACCTGACCACTGCCAATTCACAGGCTTACCTCATAGGGCACACCACTAACTGGGTATTTTTACATAAGACTCACACACACAATTAGTCTACACTTTATTTAAAGCGGAACAGTTGAAATGAGGCCACTGTGTTGACGGAGACATTTTCCTTAGCGCACTCCAAAATCTACATGCGTCATTTTTACCTTAACACTAATTGAATCTGTCGGTGAAGAAATGAACGCTTTTATTTTACCGTTGTAGTTCGCAGATAGGAAAAAAGTACAGCAATGCCTATGTCCTCTTGAATGTTAAATCTCATAATTAAATGTTTGGGATAGATGAGACAAATATGAATGAAAGTTTGGATGAATAATCAATTAATATATCCTAAATTCAATGGTGATAATCACTTCACTGTTAGATCAACGGTATTGCTATAATTAATTGCCGAAGAACAGCTGGTCGGATCGGAGCATTTACCTGGCGACTTAGTTGCACATGCAACTAGCAGAAATATATCGATAGTTCCATTTTAACCGAGCTGAGTAGCTCAGTCGGTAGAGTGCTGGCCCTCTGAGCCCAACTTGTCAGGTTCGATCCTGGTTCACAGCCTGTTTCCAGTCATTTGAATGGCTCAGAAATGGAATGAATGAAACCCCCAACTAGCGGCGAGGAAAGGAATCGTGCCGGCTGACGAAACCTGTCGCACTTCTCTGGGACAAGTGTTAATGACTGACAAATGAAATGAAATGAAATGAAATGAAATTATATTGGAGAGTGTTGCTGGAATGAAAGATGACAGGAAAACCAGAGTACCCGGAGAGTCCCGCCGCTGCTTTGTCCAGCGCAAATCTCACATGGAGTGACCGCGATTTGAACCACGGAACCCTGCGGTAGAGGCCGGCGCACTCAGTCGGATGGTATCTGAAGGTGCTCAAATACGTCAGCCTTGTATTGTAGAATTACTGGCATGTAAAAGAATTCCTGCGGGACAAATTTCCGGTACCTCGGCGTCTCCGACAACCATAAAATTGTAGTTAATGGGACGTAAAACCAACAGCATTATTTATTTACTATTATAATGGAAGCTGAAGTGTTGTGTAGCATGAATTAATCTGGTTCACTTTTTTTTTTTTTTACAATTGGCTTTACGTCACACCGACACAGATATGTCTTATGGCGACGAAGGGATAGGAAAGGCCTAGGAGTGGGAAGGAAGAGTCTGTGGCCTTAATTGAGGCAGCATTTGCCTGGTGTGAAAATGGGAAACCACGGAAAACCATCTTCAGGGCTGCCGGCAGTGGGGTTCGAACCCACTATCTCCCAGATGAAAGCTCACCGCTGCGCACCCCTAACCGCACGGCCAACTCACCCGGCGGTTCACCTTTATACAGGTGTCCTTAAAAAAATTTGCATTCTTTACAGACAAGGCAGCACCCAATAAACGAAGGAAAAACAGGTCTTAAAACATTGGTAGCAAACCCAATATCTTAGGAGTTATGGTTCGCGACCACTATCATCAATAATTACCATATCTTTGATCTACCCTTGTCCGACTCGTTGGCTAAATGGTCAGCGTACTGGCCTTCGGTTCAGAGGGTCCCGAGTTCGATTCCCGGCCGGGTCGGGGATTTTAACCTTCATTGGTTAATTCCAGTGGCCCGGGGGCTGGGTGTTTGTGCTGTCCCCAACATCCCTGCAACTCAAACACCACACATAACACTATCCTCCACCACACTAACACGCAGTTACCTACACATGGCCGATGCTGCCCACCCTCATCGGAGGGTCTGCTCTTACAAGGGCTGCACTCGGCTAGAAACAGCCACACGAAATTATTATTATTATTATTATTATTATTATATACCCTTGACGACATGTGCTCGATGTGACTGCCAACCATTGCAGTGCAGCCTTCCGTCGTATGGAATTGCGCATTCGTTGGAACACCCCTGGCTACGTGAAAAAGAGCCGGTGCCCGTCATGCATGTACCACATTTGCTGTCGTTTACGACCAATGCTTAGGTAGGAACGTGTTTCCGTCTTTTGTTGCATATGAAGTACATAAATTATTGGAACATCCTGATCATTGTTGATAGTGGTAGCGGACCATAACTCTGAAGATACTGTATTTGCGACCATTGTTTATAGGATTTTTTTTCCTTCGTTTCTTGCGTGCTGCCTCCCCTGGAAATATTGGAACCTTTTCCAAGGACATTCTGTATCAACTTTCATACTAATAGTACCGGGTACTGTGAATAATACAGTAGAATCTCGATAACTGGAATCACCTCGGGACCTAAATTTTATTTCGAGTTATCGAAATTTTTAGATATAGAGAATATCGTTTTGGAGCACTTATAGCACATAACTGAATCATATGTATCTACGGGCTTATAGTCAATAGGCACCTAGCTCGACAGCTTCAGTCGCTTAAGTGCGGCCAGTATCCAGTATTCGGAAGATCGTGGGTTCGAACCCCACTGTCGGCAGCCCTGAAGATGGTTTTCCGTGGTTTCCCATTTTCACACCAGGCAAATGCTGGGGCTGCACCTTAATTAAGGCCACGGCTGCTTCCTTCCCACTCCTAGCCCCTTCCTCTCCCATCGTCGCCATAAGACCTATCTGTGTCGGTGCGACGTAAAGCAAATAACAAATATATATAGTCAATAGATTGTTTTTAACAGTATTTAAAAATATCCAAACTAACTCTAGTTTATGGCATCACTTTAATTATTACCCTTATTGTAGTAACTTCTTAGAAGACACTATACAATACATAGAGTAGTGAAACATGAAACATCCTTCAGTTAACTCCGCTGGAAAAAATCCGTAAGTCTCTTCTGTTTGTTACTGTTAACCTTTCCTCCCTTCACGTTTGAAACTACTCGTCGATAGCACGCAGCCGAGATTCGTATATGGAGCTTGCCATTCGCGATTTTTGGGGTTGCTATCGTACATGCCGGGTAATTAATTCACACCTGAGAAACAACGAGCTTCGCAGATTTTCCCATCACTGGAAGTTTTAGTTTTTCGGTTCCCGTCATATTCGCTCCCAGCATCATTGTAACCCTTTCCTTACTTGTTAACTGTTTCTCACAAACCACAAATGCTGTATTGCACAGTGAATGTTGCACAAAATTCGGGTTACAGAGTATTTATTGCTTCAAGGGAGGAAGTTTGCTTCGAAAAATCGAGAAATTCGTGTAACCGAATTTTGAGTAATAGAGAAATACATACAAACGGCCGAGAAATTTAAATTACTTCAAGATACTGAAAATTCGAGTAATGGATGTTCGAGATATCAAAGTTAGGCTTATTTGCTCAAACGGAAACATTAACGGATTCCTGTTCAGAATAACTCATGTTTTGAAATTGTGCACACCTTAGGTAACAATGGCAGGCGTGCAGCGATGTTCTGGTGTCTTAGCGCACCATCGTAAGTTCCATTGCAATCGGTCTAGTCCAGCGCAAACAGTCATCAGCAACATAAACATCATGACACTAACACTGGGCGGACATATCGGTATCAAACTGTTTATTACTATCCCCGAATCATGGTCTTTTATAATCAAATATTATAACACGATCATAAATCATGCACTGCTTCCGCAAACTGTCTCCAGTTCTCTCTGCATTGTGTTTTGTTCCTCCACGTGTCATCGAGGACTGTCATATTCTTCTCCAGATCAACTGTAAGCGTAGTAGTGGCAGTCCTAGGGTGTTTGGCTTCCCTTCGAATGGCTTCTTAATCATTCTCTCTGGGCATGCAGGCTAGATGGCCCTGCTCCTGGATTCTTCTGTTCTTCTATTTCTGTAGGATTGTTCGTTGCTCAGTTAGATTTAATTATTCTTCCTCCTACTGAAAGTTCCGTTTTCTAATACATGACTCCAAACCTTCTTCATAAACTTTCTTTCAAAAATGACTAGTGTTCCTTCTGTCTTAAGACAAGGATTGGACAGGGGGGAGGGGGTGACAACCGCATCCCGTAAGAGCTTCTTGTTATAACACACGGATACACTAAGGGTCGTATTCATGAACGAGACTTTGACTTCGACTTACGTGAGTTCACTTTGTTGAGTTTCGTGGAAGTCTGTTTCATAGACGCAACTTTTACAAAGTAGACTCTGGCGTAAGTAGACTTTGGTAAGTTACGATGTGAAGAATTCGATATGAAGTTGGCAATGAAAACAATGGAAGAGCAGTGTAGCATCTCCCATCACTCAATGTTTTTTCTTAATAAAGAGGCAGAAGAAGAAGAAGAAATTCAGCTGTTTCCTGCGTTATAGATCGCGTTATAGACTCTAAACTCAATCCAATCCAGTTAATACAGTTAATTTTTATTTCTCGACGATGGATGGAAAGAAAAAATTGCCAGCCTTCAACAACTATGAAAGGCTAACAACTATGTTACTAGAACTAGTGAAAGAGAAGAAAGATAGCTTATAGTTGAAATCGAAATCAATAAACATCTCGTGGTTGACTATGCCCTGACAATTGAAACTAAAAATCCCTTTCCTATTACGGAAAACCTCAGCATGGTTGCCACCTGGGCTTATTATTGGTACATGGGTGCAATCAATAGCTCCAACCACTCCAGGGAAACGGGGTCTTTCATACACACGTCGCGCATTAGTTCGACATTCAGCTTCATTTGGGAACGAAACAAACTGTGGTCTCTTTCGGGCAGTCAGGATCGATTTTTTTTTTTTTGCTAGTTGTTTTACGTCGCACCGACACGGATAGGTCTTACGGCGACGATGGGACAGGAAAGATCTAGGAGTGGGAAGGAAGCGACCGTGGCCTTAATTAAGGTACAGCCCCAGCATTTGCCTGGTGTGAAAATGGGAAACCACGGACAACCATTTTCAGGGCTGCCGACAGTGGGGTTCGAACCTACTATCTCCCGAATACTGGATACTGGGCGCACTTAAGCGACTGCAGCTATCGAGCTCGGTAGGATCGATATTCTTCTGATTATTCTACATACCGAGGGCTGGCTTACTCCTCGTAAATCAGCGGAATCAATTTGGAATTTACCTGAAAACCATGGAAGTGTGAAAGGCTATTGTATTTACCATAAGAATGCATTAATCTGTACCGTTACTGATCATCCCTTAACCTAACTAAATAACATGATTAGTAGAAAGTGCAAAAACTGTGCGCTAAAGTAACAATAATTTTACTCTTACCTGTAGCATAATATCTTAACGACCGGGTGATTTGTCCGTGCGGTTAGGGGCGCGCGGCTGTGAGCTTGCATTCTGGACATAGTTCGAACCCCACTGTCGGGAGCCCTGAAGATTGTTTCCCGTGGTTTCCCATTTTCAAACCAGGCAATTGCTGGAGGGCTGTACCTTTATTAAGGCCACGGCCGCTTCCTACCCATTCCTTGGTCTTTCCTATCCCATCGTCGCCGTAAGACTTATCTGTATCGATGTGACGTAAAGCAAAACAAATCTTAACGAAATTAGCAACTGTATCATTGGAGGTATGGGTGATCCTCGATTATTATGTTTCTGTAATTCGTCTTCAAACATCGTTAGTACATCTAATACTGTACGTTTGTCGAATCTATATCGTTTTCTGAACTCATTTTCTGTATAAAATTGAACTGGGTTCCGTGCATCTCTTATAATACGCCGAGGATTCGGCACAACGTACTAAATAATTTCCTGGATCTCTTCAATTTCGTCTACAAAATTAACTACATCGGCAATATCTGCCATTTTATTGTTTTTCTTATCTCAGAGTCTACTTAAGTACGGAACATCGGCGACTTGGAAGTAAAGTCGCCATCTAAGTTTACTTACCTCCAAGTAGCGATTATGAAATGGAAATGGCGACTTACCGCCTTCTAAGTCTAAGTCTAAGTCAAAGTCTCGTTCATGAATACGACCCTTAGGAAGACATGAAGTAAATAAATAAAATATTTAGTACCTTAATCCTTAACTCCTCATGATGGGATTAAAAGTCCTCTGGTGTTGTTAAAATAGACTTCTGACTGAATACTAAGAAGAAGGCAGTATTATTGGACCTTTATTTTCTTATACCATAAAAATGATACGGGTAAAGAAGTGGAATCAGACATAAGGCTTTTTGTGGATGATGTTATTCTGTTTAGAGTAATAAATAAGTTACAAGATTGTGAGAAACTGCAAAATGACCTCGATGGTGATGTGAGATGGACAGTAGGCAATGGTATGATGAAAAAAATGAAATGGCGTGTGGCTTTCAGTGCCGGGAGTGTCCGAGGATAAGTTCGGCTCGCCAGATCAGGTCTTTTGATTTGACGTCTATAGGCGACCTGCGCGTTGTGATGAGGTTGAAATGATGATGAAGACGACACATACACCCAGCCCCTGTGCCAGCTAAATTAACCAATGATGGTTAAAATTCCAGACCCTGCCGGGAATCGAACCCGGGACCCCTGTGAACAAAGGCCAGCACCGCTAACCATTTAGCCATGACGACGGGCATGGTATGATGATAAACAGGATTAAAAGTCAGGTTGTGAGTTTCTCAAATGGAAAAATCCCTCTGTTTTAATTAATTACGGCGTTAATAGGGTGAAAATTCCTTTTTTTTGTATTTGCTTTACGTCGCACCGACACAGATAGATCTTATGGCGACGATGGGATAGGAAAGGCCTAGGAATGGGAAGAAAGCGACCGTGGCCTTAATTAAGGAACAGCCCCAGCATTTGCTTGGTGTGAACATGGAAAACCACGGAAAACCATCTTCAGGGCTGCCGACAGTAGGGTTCGAACCCACTGTCTCCCGATTACTGGATACTGGCCGCACGTAAGCGACTGCAGCTATCGAGCTCGGTGTAAGTTCCTTTAGGGTATCATTGTAAGTAACTAGTCGTTAGTATAAAGATTAATGGGATAATCACATAAATGGCATTGTAAATAATGGGTACAGATCTCGCATATAGTTATGAGGGTATGTAGGGGTCCCAGCGTGTGGAATCCTCACCAGAATTACTTCTTTATAAAAGAACATATACATTTGAAAAAAAACAAATAAAAGCACCTCGATTAGTTACTGAAATGTTGCACAGTTTGTGCTGGGAAGATTTGGGAGAAAGGAGACGAGCTACTCAAATAAGCGGTATGTTCTAAGTTGTCAGTAGGGAGATGGCCTGGAATGACATTGCTTGACGAATAAGCTTGAGTGGTGTTTTTCAAAGTAGGGTAGTTCACAGTATGAAGATAAAGTTGGAATTCAAGGGGACAGATTGGGGGAAATATTCGTTTATAGGAAGAGGAGTTAGGGATTGGAATATATTACCAAGGAAGATTGTCAGTACATTTCCAAATTCTTTGAAATCATTAAAGAAGAGGCTAGGAAAACTATAGATAGTGAATCTGCCACTTGGGCGACTGCCCTAAATGCAGATCAATGTTGATTGATTGATTGATTGATTGATTGATTGATTGATTGATTGATTGATTGATTGATTGATTGATTGATTGATTGATTGATTGATTGATTGATTGATTGATTGATTGATTGATTGATTGATTGATTTCGGAGTCTTTATACTTCCTGTTTCTCTGGTGAAATTCGGTATCTCTCGTAGGGCTACCAATCTCTTTACACTTGTAACTTCACTACTTGTGATGACGTGGGTGACCTGAAATTCTCTCACGAAAGTTCCCCTTGTGTGTTCTACAGACGTATTTATTCGTTCCCCTTCAGTTGAGGTTATTTGAAAGATGTTTAAGAAACCATGTGTTCGTAAAGGACTCGGTCACACTTATCAAGTTATTGATTTGAGAATATTTCACAACATCTGCAGAGATTGGCCACAGATAACAGGAGGAGAATAGAAGATCTGGACTTAGCGCCACAGTGGAAGCATAATGTCAAATTCACTCAAAGAGTTTATATACCGTACATATACATTTGTCATGTCATGTTAGTAAAGTGACAAGCAGCGTTTAGGACATTTTATAGTGAATCTTGCCATTTAAATCCGTTCTTAAACCACGGAAGTACACCTTTAGAATTACATTTTCGTTAGTAGTATTCTGACGTCAAAATTTATGCTCAGGCAGCTTAAAATGCACCTCTTCAGGAGGTAAGAAACCCAGTAACTGAGATTATTGAAAGACGTTTACGACATGCAGTCATTTAAATATACTCATGGATTTGATCTTTTAGACCATAATGGCTTACATCTTGCTTGCTCTGAGACAGATATATGAGGGTCAAGTTGACGGCCAAGGCCGTTAGAACAGACATCCGTCTTGCTCATCTACATGTTGGGCATGAAATAAACAACAAGGCGAACAAATCCGCGTCATGAAGTCCTGAATGATGCGGTACTCATCTGGTATCACATTGAAGTACTGTATCAGGTAAGAAGTGAATTCCAATGAGGAATATTTTAATCTAACTCCTATCACCTACAACCTTCGAATAGAGCAATTTCTCGTCTTCTTCTCCCTGGCATTTCCTCAATTACTTATGATCGGGACTACAATTGGATTAAGCGTAGTTTTACGTCTAAATACCCTTCTGACACCAACCGCCTTTGGAGGGATGTATTCACTGCTGCGTGCTTCTGTGGAAATTGGTAGTGTGTTGTGTTGTGTTGTGTTGTGTTGTGTTGTGTTGTGCGTATGGAGAGGTGAGTATCCGGCACAGTTATTTGATTTAATGAAATTATTTCCATCTCGAACAGAATTCTTTGGGCACTGAGTAGCCGAAAAGAGGAACGAGGAAGGCGAAAGATGACATAGAAAAGATCTACTGAATCCGCTTTGTAGAAAAGTCTACCAAAATAGCTAATAGTCGAGAGAAATGTATACAGCCTCACGGCTAGAAGTGCCGGTCGTAAGTAAAGTTAGGAGTGTCTTCTTCTTCCTCTTCTTCTTTTTGGAACGTACAGTAGAATTAGTCCTACACATTGCATCCAATCAAACTCCGGCGTAACTTTTTAACCAATTCATGGTTATATCGTAAGTCTACAACCACAACAACAGATTCACCAGCTACTTCATGGGCATATCCAAACACCAAAAGACTAAATGTTTAAACTCCGTTTATAATCAGTGGCTACCGACTGTAGCACACTATGCTGTTTCAGAAATCGCGTCACTATCGCAAGAAATATCTACAAAGAAAAATTAATAATATTAAATGAAAATTAAATGCTGAATATAAATTCCTTTAACTTTGCTATATATACTGGGCGAGTTGGCCGTGCGATTAGGGGCGCGCGGCTGTGAGCTTGCATCCGGGAGATAGTGGGTCCGAATCAGACTGTCGGCAGTACTGAAGATGGTTTTCCGTGGTTTCCCATTTTCACACCAGGCAAATGCTGGAGCTGTACCTTAATTAAGGCCACGGCCGCTTCCTTCCCACTCCTAGCCCTTTCCTGTCCCATCGTCGCCATAAGACCTATCTGTGTCGATGCGACGTAAAGAAAAAAAATTGGCTATAACCTTATATTTAGCGTAGTTTTATTCATTCTTTATTAGTATATACATATCATATAATAATGAACACTGTAACTTGAAGTTACGGTAGTAAGTTAAAACTGAGCGGTACTAACCAGTAGAAGTAGAGTAGTTTTCTTTGTACCCTTATCTTGCTTTTCTAGGCTTGAATAAATTGTTGTCTTTCCATTCAGTGTAGGCTGGCTTCTGTAAAATGGTCGTCGGTAGATGCATAGTGGGTCACGTCCCATAACTGGCCACGGCTGGTCCCTGGTTCAAGAACTCTGCACTCTGACCTGCCAATCGTGGCTCTACGCCTCTGCATTCGGGAGACGGGACATGGCTGGACCTCACGGCTGGTCCCGACCGTCGGCTGTACTGAGAATGGTTTTCCGTGGTTTTCCATTCTCCTGCACTAGAGCGAATGCCGGGACAGTTCCTATTATAGGCCACGGCAGCCAACCCCCTCACCTTCTCCGCACATCTCCTTCACAGTAACAAATCTCCCGGCCTGAGAGACGGCGTCACCGTCTAAGAGGCCCGCCTCCCCCCCTTAGGGGAGGAATGAAAACATTTTAGGAGAAGTAGTTCTGTAAAATAGTTGCTAACCTTATTGTAGCCAAATGCGAATAAATTGCATTCAAATTCGAAATTCTTCCTCTTGTATGACAGCGTAAGTATGGTATGACTGATAGGTAGTTCGCCCACTAGTTAGTTTTAATTAAATCTGTTCCACCACGGAATAAAAAGTAGTAGGCTACATTCAGAGCCACGTCGTGATATGACAATTGGACGGTGTTATGACCACGCGCCAAAATCGAATGTTTACATTATTGCTCCATCTGGTAATTAAATGTGTAAACTTTATATAGTTTATTGTTCGGGGTTCTGTCCTCAACATGGTTTCGCGGGAAATGAATCTTCACCAAACGCCACCACTCAGTCATTAAATTGAAGTTTTGCTTCAAGTGACTAACACCCATTTCAGAGTCTCAATTACACTATTTCCTGTTGTATGCTGTTATTGTGTAGAATATTGTCCAGCTCCTTGGCTTAATGGTCAGCGTAGTCGCATTCGAATCAGAGGCCCCCGGGTTCGATCTCCTGTCGGGTCGGAGAATTTAACCTTAAATGGTTATTTCCCCTTGCTCGGGGACTGGGTGTTTGTACTGTCTCCAACATCCCTGCAACTCACACACCACACGCAACACTATCTTCCACTACAAAACCACGCAGTTCCCATACATGATCTATGCCACCCCCTTTTTGGAGGGTCTGCCTTACAAGGGCTGGGCCAGGCGAGCTGAACATATCCTCGGTCACTTCCGGCACTAAAATCCATACGATAATAAAAGAAAATAAATGTAGAATGTTGTTTTGGAATATTTTACATGAGCAGTTTATAGTGTAAAGCTAATATTTAAAAGCTTCTGTTCTATTTAGTCGTAACATTGCAGGCATTTGTGAAAGAGATATACTGGTGAATATAATCTTGTACTACATAGGCAATGCAATTTTTTAAATATTCTACAATGCACTGAATTTTTACTGTCAAATCCAAACACTAAATGACACTATTCTTCGTTAGTCAAGTGATACAAAACAATAAACCATCAAATGACCAAGTACCATTATCTCGGATTAAGACAGTATATTTAAAATATCACTAATTTTATTACAATAAGAAGAAAATTCATGACTTTTTCTTCATTTTGGTATATCTTCGTTGCGCCTAGAACAACCGCAATGTGATAATATTTCAGCTTAGAACTCTGACCAGAAAGGTTCTGTCATCTAAGGTTTAGTATTGCATGAACTATGTCAACGAATTTTCGTTGTTATACATGTGCTGCGGGTCAGTATTTTTCCCCTCAGAATTGTCACATAGCGGTATTTCGATGCGCAACGACAATATAATGCTTTACACATCGTAGGAAAGATGAACTAATAACAAAGGATTTTGCATGGCTCCATGGCTAAATGGTTAGTGTGCTAGCGTTTGGTCACAGGGGTCCCGGGTTAGATTCCCGGCATGGTCGGGAATTTTAACCATAATTGGTTAATTCCACTAGTACGGGGTCTGAGGGTATGTGTAGTCTCCATCATCATTTCATCCTTATCACGACTCCCAAGTCACCTACGGGCTACAATTTTTAAAAAATGCACCTGGCTAGCCGAACTTGACCCAGGATATTCCCGGCATTAAAGCCATGAGATTTTTTTTTTTTCATTTCTTTAAATATTTCGAAATCTGTTTTGGGCGCTTGATTAAGTGATGCATAACACCGTTCAATCGATACATTACAATGCACAACCTCAGTTACGACGCAAATGGCACTTGCAACCATTAGACGTATGGCTTCAATTGTTGAATGACCGAGCATTTCTCTTTAACACGGAAGACTGACTTGCTGAAATACTTTTAGAATACAAATTCCAGAAGAAGACTGTTTATGTTCCGTAGCATGGTATGTTGAAAGATCTGCAAAGCGTTCTGGAAATCCTCTTCTAGGAACCCGTAGGAAACTAAAACTGGCTGTGAGGTTTGAAGTGACCTATTCATTGCAATATTCAGGTTAAAATCCCACGTGCAGTTTCAAGAAATAATTACCAGTAGCCAAAACATGGTGGCCTGTTATTATTCCTCGAAGAAGACGTGTGGCTCGCTACCGGTAAATCTCACTGATAATGAATTCAGTACAACTAATGATTTTTAATGTCATGTCAACTCATGTTAGGTATTCGGCGACAATTGAATACGAAAGGGCTATGCCTGGGAAGGCATTGGCCTTAATTAAGGTACACCCTGGTGTGAAAATGGAAAATCAGGGATAAACACCTTCATGGTTGCTGTTGGTGAGACTCGAACCCACTATCTCTCGAATGCAAGCTCACAGCTACACAGCGTTTACCACGCGGCGAACTCGCTCTGGTTCAGTTTAACTCTCCTGAAACTTATGACGACGATGGGATAGAAAAGGGCTAGGAGTGGGAAGCAAGCGACCGTGGCCTTAATTAAGGCACAGCCGCAGAATTTGCTTGGTGTGAAACCACGGAAAACCGTCTTCAAGGTTGCTGACAGTGGGGTTCGGACCCATTATCTCT
The DNA here is from genome assembly GCF_040414725.1 of Anabrus simplex. Classification (NCBI taxonomy): domain Eukaryota; kingdom Metazoa; phylum Arthropoda; class Insecta; order Orthoptera; family Tettigoniidae; genus Anabrus; species Anabrus simplex. Next base: position 626,624,233 of record NC_090265.1, on the reverse strand, counting down.
CGAATGCAAGCTCACAGCTATGTGACACTAACTGAAGGCCAGCTCACTTGGATCGGTTCCATTTAACACGTAAACATTTCAGTATTTAAGTCATACGACATGTAAGTACTTACATGAAAACAATGTATGCTTTGAATGCTTACCTCCTATACACACATAACGCCGTTTTTATTTGTTATTACATCATTCCGTAAATAAATGCCCTAAGACATCGGTCCATACGACAAATTTTCGTAATATCTATATATTGTATATAAAATAAGAGTTTTGTCTGTACATAGCTCAGAATTTAAAAAGGATGGTATTTCTGTATCGGTCGTTTCCATGGTAGCAAGGAAATGCACTTTTTAATTTTCCGTAATGTCTGTCTGTCTGTCTGTCTGTCTGTCTGTCTGTCTGTCTGTCTGTCTGTCTGTCTGTCTGTCTGTCTGTCTGTCTGTCTGTCTGTCTGTCTGTCTGTCTGTCTGTCTGTCTGTCTGTCTGTCTGTCTGTCTGTCTGTCTGTCTGTACACGCATCACGAGAAAAAGGCTGAAGAGAATTTAATGAAAATCGGTATTAGTGTCCGGAAATAAGCCGCTATAATCTAGGCTATAAATAATGTTATTCACGCTGAGAGAAATGGTAGTTTAGGGGAAGGCCTAAAATTTAATTCTCAAATATTTATGTTATTAGTGGTCCTATCTTAACGAAAATCGGTATGCAAAGTCGAAAAATAAGTCGCTATAATCTAGGCTATAAATAATCTTTTTCACGCTGAAAGAAATGATAGTTATGGGGAAGGTCTAAATTTAAGTTCTCAAACTTTTATGTTATTAGTGGTCCTATCTTAATGAAAATCGGTATACAAAGTCAGGCTATAAATCGCTACAATCTAGCCTGTAAATAATTTTATTCACGCTGGGTGGAAAGGTAGTTTAGGGAAGGCCTAAAATTTAATTCTCAAATATTTGTGTTATTACTGGCCCTATCTTCAAATACTAAATTGCTAAAGTTATACAGTATTAAAAACTCGATCATTTATGTCTTCTACATTTTTATCGTATCGGCTATGATAACAGAGATATCCATGAATTTGAATTTTTGTGGCTAAGTCCATATCAGCGCCAAGTCACGAGAAAATGGGTAAACAGAATTTAATGAAAATCGGGGAATAATGAACTACAGCCTATGCAATAAATAATTTCGTAAGACGCCCTAATATCACTGACTCGAAAGAAAACTGAATGTGAAGGCCTAAAATACAGAAAGCTCATAACATTGAACAACAATAACATTACATTGACCATTGTTTCTGTGGTGTGCTTGGTGTCTTCTGTTGCCAGTCATGTCCGATAGATGGGATTAGTGCTGCATACCGAGTATTTTTTAAAATTTGCTTTACGTCGCACCGACACAGATAGGTATTATGGCGACGATAGGATAGGAAAGGGCTAGGAGTGGAAAGGATGCGGCCCTGGCGTTAATTACGGTGTGAAAATGGGAGACCACGGAAAACCATCTTTAGGGCTGCCGACAGTGGTTTTCGAACAATTACCTCCCGAATGCAAGCTCACAGCTGCGTGCCCCTAACCGCACGGCCAACTCGCCCGGTCGTACCGAGTAGGCATATAACAGCCTGCCTGAATATTGGCGGGAAGTAGCTGGGGAGTTAGATAACTTTCTTCTTAAGCATGCTATTCCTCTGGTTCGTATATTTTCTGATACTACTGGTACGTAACAAACTGGTTCAACATTGCATTCGAGCTATTCAATCCCCACTCTGAGGCACTGATTGGAATGAGCAGTGTGTATATTAAACGCAACAATGGCAGAGGAGTGTTCACGGCTGTCTGCGGCTTGATCATTCCAGCACTGGAACTTTGGACTGTTAGATCGGCACCGTAGTACTGCTCGTTAAAAGTGAGAAAATGTGCGGTTTTTCATTTGAGCGAGTATTTTATATGATAACATTGCTTTTAATCCCTACATTCCTAATGACGTTTTTGTAATGGCTTTAAGTTAACTGTAATTAGGAAAACCACAAAAACAGTATTTCTGAGAATCCCGTAGCGAAGCACGGGTACATCAGCTAGCCTGTATATAAATTGGTCGTACCTACAGTATTTGGTACCTCAATTCATTTCCTATGACATACTCTTTCACATCTTCTTGGCCCATTCCAACCATCCTGTATATTTCTTCCATTTTTTTTTTTTTTTTTGCTAGTGTGTCTACGTCGCACCGACAAAGATAGATCTTTTGGCGACGATGGGATAGGAAAGGCCTAGGAGTTGGAAGGAAGCGGCCGTGGCCTTAATTAAGGTACAGCATTTGCCTGGCGTAAAAGTGGGAAACTACGGAAAACCATCTTCAGGGATGCCTACAGTGGGATACGAAACCACTATCTCTTGGATGCAAGATCACAGTCGCGCGCCCCTGACCGCACGGCCAACTCGCCCGGTGTATATTTCTATGTACTGCATTAATGTTATTAGTAGGGAAAGGATTTTAAGGTGAAAAGTATGGTCAGAAAAGGGGGCGGAGGGAAGGTTCTAAAAATGCATACAAAAAGGTGCATAAAAGGTGTTGATGAAATCACTTATGGTTTAATCCAGTTACATGAACTTTCCTTAATCCATTCACTGAGTTCTAATACTTCATAAAATTGTCGTATTATATTGGATTGTACACAACATTTCATTGTTTTTGACGGTAAGTCGCAGGCGCTTTAAGCTCAGTAGATTCTTATATACCGAGCGAGTTGGCCGTGCGGTTATGGGCACGCAGCTGTGAGCTTGCATCCAGGAAATATTGGGTTCGAACCCCATTGTAGGCAGCCGTGAAGATTGTTTCCCGTGATTTCCCATTTTCACACCAGGTAAATGCTGAGGGCTGTATCTTAATTAACGCCACGGCCGATTCCTTCCCACTCCTAGGCTTTTCCTATCCCATCGTCGTCGTAAGACCTATCTGTGTCGGTGCGACGTAAAGCAAACTGTAATAATAATATTTCAGTATCATCTATATTAACCTAAATTAATGTTGTTGTGTGTCGGGCTGAGTGGTTCAGATAGTTGAGGCGCTGGCCTTCTGACCCCAACTTGGTAGGTTCGATCCTGGCTCAGTCCGGTGGTATTTGAAGGTGCACAAATACGTCAGCCTCGCGTCGTTAGATTTACTGGCGTGTAAAAGAACTCCTGCGGGACTACATTCTGGCACCTCGGCGTCTCTGTAAACCGTGAAAGTATTTATTGGGACGTAAAACAAATAAAATTATCATTAAGTAATTTATTATGAATTAATGTTTTAAGTTTGTTGTATATAGTTGTAAACAGTATACTTTTTGTGTTTTTAAAATATTATTTCATTCTTTAACTTAATTTTGTTGTAAGCTTTATCAATATTGGTACCGGCAACCTCCAGGTATGGGGAAATCTTGATTCAAAATCAATAGGGAATTATGTGTACAACATCCCGTTGCTAGTAACGTATCAAAAATATCTGTGTAACATGATTTTCAACGTTTCAGGTAAATCGTTATGTGCGACTGATCTATAGTCAGTTATCAGAAACTTCAGGTTTTGAATCAATATCTTTCACGTATAGGTCAATCAAACATTAGCTGCTCTGTGGTTCAGTTATAGAATGTCATCCTCCGGATCACAAGATGGCGAGTTCAAACCCAGCAGAGGTAGTCGCATGTTTGAATGGCAAAAAAAAAATGTCCATTCGACACTCCATGTCGTACAATGTCGGCATGTAAATAATCTCTGGTGACACATTTGGTATTTACCCGCAGTAGCGGTGATTAGTGGGGGGAGGGGTATAATCCCCCACCCGCCCCCACTTTGTGGAGAAAACAGTACAATTTTATCCCATTTTACCTGGATGAAACTAGGAATTGTAGGAACGATTAAAGAAGTATAATACCTATTGTCTTACCAGCTAATTCTATCTTTTATTAATTATTAACGAAATGATTGGCGAAAATATACATAGAATATCGTTCGCCGCGGCTAACCGACTTGTATACCGCCAGAGCAAGTAGTGGAGACTTTGTATATGTTGTCAGGAAGGGTAGTAGGGGTATATTTTTGTCTACTTCATGGACAATGAGGTATGATTCACTCGCCTGCCGCACGCATTCATCAGCCTGGCAATCTCTTTAGTGTCTGTTAGTTTCTTAGTGTGTAGTCAAATACTAAATGATTTTAATTGTATGATCACGTCGTACTTCTTTTAGGTTGTAATCAATCAATCAATCAATCAATCAATCAATCAATCAATCAATCAATCAATCAATCAAACACTACTGATCTGCATTTAGCGCAGTCGCCCAGGTGGCAGATTCCCTATTTGTTGTTTTCCTAGCCTTTTCTTAAATGATTGCAAAGAAATTGGAAATTTATCGAACATTTCCCTTGGTAAGTTATTCCAATCCCTAACTACCCTTCCTATAAACGAATATTTGCCCCAATTTGTCCTCTTGCATTCCAACTTTATCTTCATATTGTGATCTTTCCTACTTTTAAAGACACCACTCAAACTTATTCGTCTGCTGATGTCCTTCCACGCCATCTCTCCACTGACAGCTCGGAACATACCACTTAGTCGATCAGCTCGTCTCCTTTCTCCCAAGTCTTCCCAGACCAAACATTGCAACATTCTTGTAACTCTACTCTTTTGTCGGAAATCACCCATAGCAAATTGAGCTGCTTTTCTTTGGATTTTTCAGTTCTTGAATCAAGTAATCCTGGTGAGGGACCCATACACTGGAACTATACTCTAGTTGGGGTCTTACCAGAGACTTGTATGCCCTCTCCTTTACATCCTTGCTACAACCCCTAAATACCCTCATAACCATGTGCAGGAATTTGTACCCTCTTTTTACAATGATATTTATGTGATTACCCCCCCTATATGAGTAATATATTTCCTATGGTGAAATTTTATTGTACAGTATTCAGTCAAAATCTCAAAAAAAAACTAATATTGCTGCACATAAGTCGGTAAATTGTCAATCTTTACTCCCTGTCGAAATACGATCAGAGAGCATCAAGAACCTTACCATTTTGTAGCTTTTCTTTTTTTAGTTCTGATGTATAGTATACCCCCGTCTCCCAAATACCACAAACCCTGGTACTTTTTGTTGTCTGCACGTCCCCCCCCCCTCCCTCCCACTTCTAATTTCCAAACGCCGCTACTGGCATCTAGTAGGCCTGGAGTAAACAGGAACGTCAAAATTGACGAGCAGACAGCCAGGTGGCGTTGGATTAAAATGTCTGCACACGGTAGCTGAGGCCATATGATAGACACAAATTTTCTGAACTAATTTAACGTAATGTCGTATCAGGATAAGGTTCTGCCGTAATAAAAAAAATACTAAGAAGAAAAAGACATACGGCTGAGCGTCATTGACTTAAACTAGGACTTCTTTGAAACTGAGTTCCACAGGAATATGACTTATTCTGTGCTATCAACGACCCGTTTGTTTAGTGTGACAAACGAGGAAACCCAACGAAGAGACGAGTAATTTAAAAGGTAGAGATAAAATCAGCTGTCGTCGGTTCTAGATCTATCCTGGCATACTATGCCTTCTTTCCAAGAACAAGCTGAAGCGCGGTAGTGTAGGATGCGTTTAAGAACGTCTATCGGCCGTAGCTTCAGAACTAAATGAAATGAAAGCGACAGCAAGTGTGACCAGAGATCGCGATCAAACAGGTCCCTTCTCACTGACACACAACTTTATGTGTGTTCGTACTAGGACGAGAAAGGGCCGTTACACAAGCCATAAAGTGTTTCAGGAGATTAATTAGAGCAAGAGCAGGACTAAGAATAGCTGTCGGTGCAGGCGCGTGGCCGCCAAGAGCCCACTTCCAGCGTGGTGACAACTTCTAACTTCTTTCTTTATCAGGGGACTGACACAACAAGGCTGCACTTCAACCGACGTCGATCTTTCATCCCATCTGCATGGACAAATGAAATGGCGTATGACGTTTAGTGCCGGGAGATCCCAGGAGGGGTTCGGCTCGCCAGGTGCAGGTCTTTTGATTTGACTCCCGTAGGCGACCTGCGCGTCGTGATGAGGATGAAATAATGATGAAGACAACACATACACCCAGCCCCAGTGCTAGGAAAATTAACCAGTGATGGTTAAACTTCCCGACCCTGCTGGGAACCGAACCCGGAACCCCTGTGACCAAAGGCCAACACGCTAACCATTTAGCCATGGAGCCGGACTCTGTATGGAAAATCCGTCCTCGACAAAGCTGGAAGCATAATCCCTGTGATATTCGCTGTATAAATGTGTACCTGAGATCTAAACCAACGTGTCACATTTTATTCATTTTATGAAATATAAGACCACTGTTATGTTATTATTGTGGCAACAAAATAATAATTTAAAGTGTAAATTATGTTAACGAATGTTAACGAATCAAAATTACAGGGGCAGATGACCTAGATGTTAGGCTCCTTTAAACAATAAGCATCATCATCATCGACTTTACACAAATATATACCAAGAACAATGATGAACATTTATTGCCTAAGTCACAGTGCAGCAAAAATACTCTACAACTGACGCTTTTCCTCTCAGCTGTAAAATGACTAAAATGTGACTTATGTTGGTTTAGTTCTCAGGTACAGAATGTACAGGTCTGACCACAGTGGGGTTCGAACCCACTATCTCCCGAATGCAAACTGACAGCTACGTGTCCGAAAAGTTATTATTATTATTATTATTATTATTATTATTATTATTATTATTAAAGAAGAGAGAAACTAAATACATGTACAGATCCGCATCTGAGAACTAAAACAACGTAAGTCACATTTTAGTCATTTTGCATTGTGACTTAGGCAATAAATCTTCATCATTGTTCTTGATATATTTTGTGTATTTTTGATCACTGAACACATTCACTAACAGGATTTACATTTAAAATGGTTAATTATTTTATTGCAATAAAAATAAAATGCTAGTGGCTCTAAGTTTAATAAAATGTGAGTTAGGTTGATTTGGCTCTCGGACACTGAAATAATAATAATAATAATAATAATAATAATAATAATAATAATAATAATAATAATAATAATAATAATAATAATAATAATAATAACGAATAGGAGTTCGGCGATAATCAGATACGAAAAGGCTGGGACTGGGGCGGGACTTCAATTAAGGTACAATTATAGCAATTAAGGGACTCCCTAGCCAAGGAGTTGAAGGCCTGCTCGGTTTATCCGGAACGATGTGGGTTCGATTCCGCCTCAGTAAATTGAAACAAAAGCGAGAGTTCCACTTCTGAGGACGCTCAGCATGGCCCTGATATTCACTCACCTTGCTCCAGTAATGCCAACCATAACATAATTATGGTAGGCATACCGTAATATAGTTGATTGTGCCGTGTATAATAATACTCCTTTTATAGTGTTAAAAAAACATCATAATTTGCCTAACGCCGGGCTGAGTTGTTCGGACGGTAGAGCGCTGGCCTTCAGAGCCCAACTTGGCAAGTTCGATCTGGCTCAGTCCGATGGTATTTGAAGGTGCTCAAATACGTCAGCCTCGTGTCGGTAGATATACTGGCACATTAAAGAAATCTAGCGGGACAAAATTCCGGTAAGTCGGCGTCTCTGAAAACCATAAAAGTAGTTCTTTTGTAGTTGCTTTACATCGCACCGACACAGATAGGTCTTATGGCGACGATAGGAGAGGAAAGGCATAGGAATGGGAAGGAAGCGGCCATGGCCTTAATTAAGGTACAGTTCCAGCATTTGCCTGGTGTGAAAATGGGAAACTACGGAAAACCATCTTCACGGCTGCCGACAGTGGGGTTGCAACCCACTATCTCTCGGATGCGAGCTCACAGCTGCGCGCTCCTAACCGCACGGCCAACTCGCCCGGTAAAAGTAGTTAGTGGGACGTAAAATAAATAATATTATTATCTATATACACTGAATGAGCAAATGTCATGGGATAGCGGAGCACTGATGCGCAGGTGTGTTGTCTGCGCGCCACACTCCCCCTGTGCCAGCGGCAGTTGTATAGGAGACCTTGTGAGCAGTGGATGTGCATGTGACAGTAGTAACATGGAACGTCGTCGTGAGCTGACACCGTTCGAACGGGGTATGGTGGTCGGTGCCCAACGGATGGGAAGTGCGATTTCGGAAGTGGTGCGGGGATTCGGTTTCACACGATCAACCATGTCCAGGGTGTATCGTGAATGGTTGAATGCGGGTGTCACCGTCCACAACAGACGAACGACCGGCCGTCCAGCCACCCTCGATGACCGTGACCGGCGACATCTGAGACGGATTGTCAATAGTGACAGACGGGCAATCGTGCAACAAATTAGGGCTCAATTCAATACAGGCCGTGCTAGACACGTCTCCCATCCGTACGAACATGGGTTCTATGGGGTATGGGAGCCGGCGCCGCACACGGGTGCCACTGTTAACCCAACGTCATCGGGCACAACGAAGCGCATTTGTCGCCAGTCGCCAGGGATGGACACTGGAACAATGGCGTAACGTGATATGGTCGGACGAATCACGATTTCAACTGCACCATGCCGATGGGAGGCACCGTGTATGGCGCAGACCACATGAAGCGATGGATCTCGCCTGCCTCGAAGGTGTGGTCCAGGGCGCTGGTGTCTCTGTTATGGTCTGGGGTGCATTTTCCTTGTATGGAATGGGCTCCCTAGTTGTTCTGGAAGAGACTTTGAATGGTACGCGGTATGTTGAGATGCTCGGAGACCATCTCCACCCATTTTTGGCCTTCCAGCGCCCAGACAGTTCTGCGGTGTTTCAAGATGATAACGCGCCGCCACATCGCTCCCACGTCTCCCGGGAATGGTTCCAAGAACGTGCAGAAGGTGCAACGACTGCCATGGCCATCAGGAGCCCCGATATGAACCCTATCGAGCATATGTGGGATGTCCTGGAACGCAGGCTCCGTGCCATGGATCCTGCACCCACGAACAGACCAGCATTGGCGGCCGCTCTGCAAACAATTTGGTGTCAGCTGCGTCCAGAGGACTACCAGGGACTTGTCGACTCACTTCCACGGCGTCTCACTGCAGTTCGCAGGACCAGAGGAGGCCCCACACGCTATTAGGTGACTATCCCATGACATTTGCTAAGTCAGTGTATATATAAAACGCTAACGTGTATGTTTCACAAAACTCAAGCTCTTAAACACCAGAGGGAGTTAAACGATGCTGTTTGTACCAAAATCTTCCAAATCATCTCAATAGTACAGGAAGAGTCATGCATTTCTTGAAAAGTCAATGGAAGTATATTTATTTTCAAGTTCAACTTATTTAATGATCACTCCAATAATTGCAGGTGAAGATTTACCCTAACCCGCAATAAATTCTGTACTTGGCAGGTTCCTAAGCGACTAACACTTTCAATAATGATTACTACCTGTCAAGCCAGAGAGTATACACTTTCTCTGGTGATGAATAATACTATTCTCTGCTAGATACTTTGATTCGCTGACCTTCCCCAGCGTCTGAATATACTCAACAGATGCCAGAACGTTCCTAATAACTTGATTGACTGATTTTATGTCATGCAACTTTCGGCGATTGCCGATCTCAACCCTATAACACAACAGTTTAAATCGTAGTTCGTAGAATGTTTACGATTCCGTACTTTTAAAACCTATCTCCACTTGGAGATGATGTTGCAGCCACCTTCGGCCAAGACCTATCTTCCCTTGGGACTTAGCTTTCAAACGCTGGTTTATAAAGTTACTCTGAAATACGTAGACTCGCCTCGAATTCAATGGACACAATGCGAGATTGCAAATGGCGCATCGCTCTTTTATACCGTTTACCCCCACTCTCATTTCGTTTTCACTTACCGCCAAAAATTTTACAGACTTTTCCTACCCCATAAAAATGTATTAAAGGCAGGTCGCGATGTAACACATAGTTGAAACCTAGTGTGTCAGTTACGACCCTGAAACGAAACGGCAAAGCATGGGATCCCCTCGTCGGAAAAATGTCAGAGCCGAAAAGTCACGCATCAAACTCGCTTTGAAAGGAAAGAGATTTGACCATATTCCTGACATCCAACGAAACGTGACGAGGCTTTTGAGCACCATCCCAAAGGAAGCCTTCTTGCAAAGTTTCCAGGACATGTATCGCCAATCTCAGAAGTGCATAGTTATGGGAGGGGACTATTTTGAAGAACAGTAAGGTCACTGCCGTGCATTGTTCAGTACAGGACTATTCACCGAACTTTATTGTCGCAGGTTGTATGATATTCTTTGTGACCAGAACTTGTCTACTTCCAGTCCATTTACTGTGGAGAAATGAAGGTCTTCTTGAGTACAGGAGGCTGGACGCAGGTGGCATTGCAGCAAATGTTGTACAGCCTGGACTTCCTATGTTAGTTATCAGTATGACAAACCCCCCAACGCTTATATACCCTGTTCACGTTGTTTCCGACTACTCTGTATATGTTCACAAATGAAGAAGGAATGGAGCTCCTATACAATAAGGCCAACCAGTTTGATATCGTGAAGCCTGTAGCCTACTTAGTCAAGTAGTATGGCACTGTTGGGTAGTACACGGGCTGTATCCGTGATGATGATACAAATTTCAGGGATGATGGAGAACGGCAAATGGATCAAGATAAGGAACTGTAGTCCGGAAACCTGTTTTCCAGTCAGTGACCGGGTCAGGGATGGAATGAATGAAGCCTCCATCTCGCGACGAGGATAGGAATTGTGCCGGCTGCCGAGGCCTGTCACACTCCTCTGGGGCAATGATTAATGACTGATAGATGAAATGATATTGGATAGTGTTGCCGGAATGGAAGATGACAGGGAAAACCAGAGTATCCAGAGAAAAACCTGTCTCGCCACAACTCTCATATGGACTGACCAGGATTTGAACCACGGAACGCAGCGGTGAGAGGCCGACTCGCTCTCGCCTGAGCCACGGAGGCTGATCGAATCAATAATGAAGCAAAATTCTACACATTTAAGTCCTGGTGTTTAAAGGTGACAACCCCATGCCGTTGGTTTCCGGCACGTTACAAAACTACTGCAGGACAAAATTCTGACACCCCAGCGTCTGTTAAGAACGGACGGATGTTAAACAACTTGGATTATTAATAACTTTTGACACGAACATTTCCGGACTACGGTTCTTTATCTCATATTGATCATTTGCCATCCTACATCATCCCTGAACGTTCGTAACATCATAACCGATACACCCTGTATGTCTGGATTTCTTCATGTACTACAGTACTTGCGGTTGAGCTAGGTGGGATTTCATCCTCACAGTTGAATCCAGGACGTAAGCAATGGTTGAGTTGTTCTTGTAGGCGATTATGTCCGTGTGCCACATATGATGTGCACATAATGTTCACTTTTGTTAACTTACCTTCCTTTTACATCATCCTATATATGCTCTTTTTCGGATAGCGCTAAGAGGCATGCATTTTAATATAATCTTCCTCACTGTCTTTAGAGTAATTTACGGAGAAATCCGTATACAATGTAGAATACCGTAACGAAGCGCGGGTACATTTGCCAGTGCTGCCTATTATTAATCAAAATTAGTTTCGGCAGACTGAGAAAATTAAGTTATTTTTTAAAAACAGGTATTTAAAGTTTCATGATTACGATAACCTCCTCCAAATAAATAATCCCACGAGAGATAATTGCTTTGCACAAGTTGGTTAGAATTGTCGTCTAGTGATCAGAGATTCTGTTTAGAGATAGTAATGTAAGAACGCTTGAAGACGCCGTTGGTAGGGCATCTGTTGATAAAGCTGGAAAGTAGTGTAATAATGCTAATGGTTTTACGTTCCGCTAACTACTTTTACGATCTTAGGAGACGCCGAAGTGCCGGAACTTTGTACCATATGAGTTATTTTACATGTCGACTTCAAATACCACAGGACAAAGCCGGGATTGAACCTGCCAGCATGGGCTCAGAAGGCCAGCGCGTAAACTATTCAGACGCACTGAGCAAGACTCCATCAAACTCAACTAGAGCATCGAAAGAGGTATCAATAAAATTATTTCGGGGAATTTAGGTACTTCAGCGGAAGTAACCAAGTGGAAAGAAAATAGTATGTAAATAGATTTAAAAATACACATTACACTTTAAAGATTCCGTAAAGTCTTTCGTATATGAATGCGCTTCTTTCATAAGTAGGCCTACTCTTTATTTATTAGAACATATGATAGGAGTGCGTGTTTCATCGAGTAGTTCCATTACACGGTATGGGTGGTGTAATCGCAAGTTTCCGTTTGGTAAATATATTAGACACTCGTCAGTAACAATAATCCAGGTTTTCCATCTTCACATCAGGCCTGTACCTTCTCAGTCATGACCTAATAATAATAATAATAATAATAATAATAATAATAATAATACAATAGAACGGACTTGAGAAAGCTCCTGTAGGTGACCGTATCTCAAAAATGGAGAGAGCTTTTAGACCAACTACAAACATCTACAACAAGAAGTGCACCTTCATGGAATGCCAAAATAAGACATTACAACACTGTAGTAGAAACAGAATGCCTGTATGCCAGCAAATTCCTCTTGATGAATTACAAGTTGGAAAAGCTGGAGATCCTAGAAAGAAGAATGCTATGAAAAATCTTGGGCCAATCCAGACTAAAACTGGCTGGAACCTTCGGAACAACAATGAAGTCTACAAAAATGTGGAGAAAATTTCAGAGACCATGAAAATAAGGAGGTTAACATTTCTCGGACATTTGTACAGATTAAACTAACTGAAAAGTTACTCAACTGCCTGTGGAACAAGAAGACAACGACGGCATGGATTCGTAAATATCTAGAGAAATCCAACACCCAGGAAGTGCAGATGTTAAACAGGAAAATATTTCGAACCTTGAATCAACATTTGGAAGGGTTTCGAGTCGAAATAACTACTAAGACGGGAAGAGCCTGGACGGATAAACAGAAGAAACAGCATAGCGGCGATGAAGGAGTACTGGAAGAAGAGGAAACTTCAGACAAAGAAAAAAATGAAATTTCAGCGTGATCCTAAGTGGTCAATTCGCAAATAATAATAATAATAATAATAATAATAATAATAATAATAATAATAATGAAACTCTTGTCCTCGTACTAAGGTGGTGCAGCTCTTTTCAGGCACACCCTCAATGGAGGTGAGCTGCATGTACCATTTCAACCACGTACCAGGCCTCCTGCCATTCTTAAATTTCTGGCAGTACCAGGAATCGAACTCGGGCCCCCGAGGACGGCAGCTAATAACACTAACCACTACGCTAAAGATGCGGACATAATAATAATAATAACTATTATCCGCACACTTCATCTTGGTGCATTTACACCCTAGTGCTGAATTGGTCGACCTCGGCGATCTTCGAGATTCGTACTGGCAACCTTTGAAACACAAACTATGAATCGCATAAGCATCGTTGTGCGACATCTGGCGTACACTTTACGTACTAGTACTGTTGTTGTTTACACAACAAAGCCAAAGTATAGAATTCATGCTAGGAACAAGATTAGCATCGAGAAATGTTTTATAATGTTATATAATGTGTATGTGACATAGTTGTTGGCTTAAGATGATTACGGTTTAGAAATTTCATATCGATAGATCATATTCTCGATTCAATTCAGATTTCATTTTCATTCAGTTGGCAGCACCAGGCAGCACTATCGATACCGGGACAGCTCCCTCCTTACTCCTCACCACCGTATACAAATGCACCAAGATAAAGTGTGCGGATAATAAATAGACGTAGATCAATTGAATTATTTACAGGAATATCTACTTTGTTATCAAGTCACTTGAAATTGGTGTTATAACACTGAAGGTTCACGTTCACGTTGAAGTACTAGTAGTAAACCATCCCAATTTCATGAAATATGGGTAGACTGTAGCACCAACGAGCATTGTAGGAAATCATGGTTAAATCCTCAATCTCTAAAAACACGGGAAATCAATATCCACAGCCTGTTTCCAGTCATTCGACCGGCTCAGGAATGGAAGAAGAAAGCCCCCATGTAGCGGCGAGAATAGAAATTGTACCGGCTGCCGAAGCTTGTCGCACTCCTCCGGGGCAATTATTAATGACTGACAGATGAAATGAAATGATATTCGAGAGTGTTGCTGGAATGAAAGACGACAGGGAAAACCGGAGTAGCCGGAGAAGAACCTGACCCGCCTCCGCTTTGTCCTACACATATCTCACATGGAGTGACCGGGATTTCAACCACAGCGGTGAGAGGCCGGCGCACTGCCGCCTGAGCCACGGAGGCTACATGAAAACACGGGAAAGAAGCCTTTATTTGTCGTATCACACAAAATGACAAACACAGCCTGGTACACGTGATCATAGAATGAGAGAGACCGGGCGAGTTGGCCGTGCGCGTAGAGGCGCGCGGCTGTGAGCTTGCATCCGGGAGATCGTGGGTTCGAGCCCCACTGTCGGCAGCCCTGAAGATGGTTTCCCATTTTCACACCAGGCAAATGCTGGGGCTGTAACTTAATTAAGGCCACGGCCGCATCCTTCCAACTCCTAGGCCTTTCCCATCCCATCGTCGCCACAAGACCTATCTGTGTCGGTGCGACGTAAAGCAACTAGCAAAAAAAAAAAAAAAAAAAAAAAGAGAATGAGAGAAAGGAAGCATAGATGTGTGCGGAGGTCTACCCAAGGCTTAATGCGTCCATCATCCGACGGACGAGTTACCAGCAACAGTATAATATGCCTACACTCTCCATATGAACACTGCGGAAGTTTGGAATTGAACCCAGGATTTCGGTCCGCAGACTAGTGATTATAAATTGTATACCACTTAACGATTATGGCCATTACGCGGGTCCTGTGATGATTGCTAGTCTTCTGTGGAAAAAAAAGCCACAAACAGAAGGAGAAGAAAAATTATTTTATGAATAGCAAATCTTCACGACTCTATTCTTAGAGATGCCTTTCATTGCATCGTCAGCTTGAAGGGTCATGAGACCACGATAGTTTCTAAGAGCAGACGCTGCGGAACGTAGGCTATGTTTACACTAATCTTCGACGTCGTACACTTTTCCTTGCGACTCATAACTCTTTGTGAATCTAACACCTGCTGAAGAGTCTATGCGATGCTGACAATGACAAGATGAGGTACGACTTGGTGAATATAGTAATGCTATTACTAAACAGGAAATATCTTGAGGGTCTTCAAGTTGGCACTGTCATCTTCGTTGCAACGAGACGGGACAATGGTTACGTAAACTGCGTTCAGTTTTAGTTCAGAATGTGTATTGCATGTCACATCCGGTTACTTCATCCTAACCCTGAGAGTAATTTAAAGATAGGCTACCGGACTATTTGACATTGACTTTTGAGTGACCTTATTGTATGTTCATCCCTTCTTTCATTCTCCTTTTTTGTAATTCTAGAAATTGGCTGCACAATGTTTGGGAGATACGGCTAAATAGAAAAGTTAAGAAAAAATTAGAAGTATAACGCATCTTGAGAATCATTACCAAAATAACATGTATATGATATAACAAATGTGTATGTTTACTTAGTACTACAAGACAGTATTATATCCGTAATTTACTTTTTCAGTGAATCCCTTAATTGTAATACTTCAGCTTAATCCTCAGCAGTCCTGATAATTCTGCAACATGGCACAGTAGAAATCCACAGCAGTCCTTGAATTCATAGCCAATAAAACTGCAAACAAATACTGTTTGAAACTATTAATACATGTTGTAGAAGAACTCACCTTAAAGAAGCCTGTGTGCTAAATACGCACCCACCGCGCGTGGGGGACGCATACGAAGAATACGCCCACGGTATCATCTGCCTGTCGTAAGAGGTGACTATAAGGGGCGATCAAGGGATAACTGAATTAAAACCCGGGCCGGGCTGAGTGGCTCAGACAGTTAAGGCGCTAGCCTTCTAACCCCAACTTGGCAGGTTCGATCCTGGCTCAGTCCAGTGGTATTTGAAGGTGCTCAAATACGACAGCCTCGTGTCGGTAGATTTACTGGCACGTAAAAAAACTCCTGCGGGACTAAATTCCGGCACCTCGGCGTCCCCGAAGACCGTAAAAGTAGTTAGTGGGACGTAAAACAAATAACATTAACATTATTATTATGAACTAAAACCACGAGACTAATTGTGATTGGTACCATCACGCGAGGACCACAATGGGTTGCCTGTACTTGCGCGTAGTACCACTATGTTAGGTACACAATAGGTTTGTGATTAGTAGCGACAGAGGGTGAATCAGTATCGATTTTACAGTACCCGTGATTAGTATCACTATATCGGAACACCACAGGCTTACGTTGCCTGTGATTAGTTCCATTGTGGGAAACACAACGGGTCCTGGCGTTGTCTGTGACTAGAACCACTATATGAGCAACACCGCGGGTCTGCGTTGCCTGTGATTAGTACCACTATATGAGCAACACCGCGGGTCTGCGTTGCCTGTGATTAATACCCACTATGTGAAGAACACCATGGGATAGTGCGAGTCCCTGTGATTAGTACACCTATGTAAGGAAAACCATGGATTTGCGTTACCTGTGAGTGGCGCCGTAATGTGAGTATTATATTACCTGTGAGTAGTACCATACTGTGAGGAACGCCGTAAGTCTACGTTACTCAAGATTAGTCCCGCCACATGAGGAATACCATGGTTCTTACTTTCCTAGCGATAAGTACCATTATGAGGGGCAGTTGACCTTGATTTTGGATCCCTTTAGACAACTAGCATCATCAATTCAGGACTGTGCTTTGGAAGCAGCCCCTTGTTTAGTATATATTATTGTTTTAAGATAGTTCTGGGAAGGTGGGGCATTGCGGATCGAATCCACTGATTGTTTTTAAGATCATAATCATTTATCGTCTCTTTTTTTGAATTGTAGTCAGTGGATTAATTTTGGAATTATTTTTAACTTTCAATATTGTGAGCTGGATTCGCTGATCATTTTAAATTCGTATCCATCCATTCATTCTTCATCAATACGTTTTGAATTCTGGTCAGTGGATGAGTTTTGGACATTTAAATTGTCATTACAATTCGTTTCGTACCGTTAGCAGCAAGCATCATCATCATCTTCTTGTAAATGCAGTAAAGTGAATAATTACTGAATTGCCTTGATGTTACCACCAAAGGGATCCACTACGCAATTTACAACCTTTACTACCAGAGTTGAAGATGTTCCTCACGCTGGGGCAAAAGCACGATAAGAAAGCATTTCAATCACTGCCGATTTAGACGATCCTTCTCTACCTAATTACTTGACCAAAAAATCATCCTGTCTGTGTTGGTGCAACGTAAAGATAATTGTAAAATAAAAAATCATCACAGTCAACCACTAACAATCCACTGCTGGATGAAAACTCTTTTCAAATTCGTCTACAGCTTACGAACTTTGGCCAACAATAACCGGCAAATACCCTGATTTCATTGACCCATCTTGTGTGAGGTCTACCTCCAGATCGTTTACATTAGTGTCTTGAACTATGTATTAAATGTATCAGTTAATTAGAACTGAAGTGATAAATTACAAAATAGTAACAAAAGTATCCAGTTTTATTTGTATGTTTAGTGGATCACAGCTTTCACGTAATTTAGCCTGTTCTTTGACAAGCTACGTTTTGATGTGAAGGAGAAAGAGATTGCATAAATTTGCTTAACACGAAGGAATTTTCTCCATTACACATGTTTAACTTCTGTGATTCATTAACCGATTATTGTTAGTCTTCCAGGAATAAGTGTAATTCCAAACATGGTTCACAAAAATTAGGTACAATCAATTAATTTGTAAAGCTGGCAGATTAATATTTGTTGTAACGATTTTCTCCCGTAATGACCTACAGTTTCTAAACGGTGATCATTAGAAATGAGAAATCGCACAGCAAGCCTCTATTAGTAGTCTTGTTACTTCTACGTATTTCTGATGGTACTGACGTGTAAAGTATTCGACTGCGGACTAATATAATTGTTCCGCCTCATTCAAGTTGAATTTTGTCAACATCAAATTTAGACTTGGATCTCTGATAAAACCAGTAGATTCTGTTGACTTCTTTTGGATATATTCTTAAGATGCATATATCAAATGTATTTGTGTGACCGGGCGAGTTGGTCGTGCAGTTACGGGCGCGCTGCTCTGAGCTTGCATCCGGGAAATAGTGGGTTCGAGCCCGACTGTCGGCAGCCCTGAAGATGGTTTTCCATCGTTTCCCATTTTCACACCAGGAAAATGCTGGGGCTGTACCTCAATTAAGGCCACGACTAGGCTTTTCCTATCCCTTCGTCGCCATATGGCCTATCTGTGTCGGTGCGACGTAAAATAAATTGTAAAAAATATATTTTTGTGGCCGATCTTCAAACGTTTCTGTGTTTATATCCCATTTGTCATAAGTTGAACTATTATTAACCTTAAAAATGGAAATTAATTTGAAAATAAGTTGAACTATTATTAACCTTAAAAATGGAAAATAATTGTCTAAAAACTATAAATAAATGTGCCATTATACTTCTTTTTACATCCCGTTATCAAGAACAGTTTCACTTCTCAGGAGTGCAACTATGTCTGCAGCTAGAAGGAAATCAACAACACTGTTATCACCTTGAATCTAAAACACCATTAAAAAATGGTGTCACATTTCAAGGCCTAAAGAAACCAAAGTCATCATCAGCATATCTAGAGGCGTGTTTCTCAAAATATACATGTTGTACGCAACTATGACTTCCGATTCGAAACTGTCTGGAGTATGATAAAGAGCTACGTGTCATCGGTGTTTCGAAACAACCTAACAGGACTGGTCATAGAATGGAAAAGTAAAAGAAAGGGTGAAATCTCCTGAAGTGGTCCGAAGTCAACGATACATAGAGGTTTGGCTGCGTGGTTATGGTCCCGTAGCTGCGAGCTTACGTTCTGTAGTAGGTGGGTTCGAACCCCACTGTCGGCAGCCATGAAGATGATTTTCCGTGGTTTCCCATTTTCACACCAGGCCACGACCGATTCCTTCCCACTCCTAGCCCTTTCCTATCCCATCGTCGCCATAAGACCTATTGGTTTCAAGTCCCACTGACTAATTTTGACAGTTTTCGGAGGCACCGGAGTGCAGGAATTTTGTCTCGCATGAGCTATTTTACGTGCCATTACATCTACCGACAGGAGGCTGACATATGTGAACACCTTCAAATACCACCGGACTGAGCGAGCGTAGAACCCACTGGGTTGGTGTCAGAAGGCCAACGCCTCAACCGTCCGAGCCACTCAGACCGGCAAATCTTCCTTTCTTATGATGACGACGATAGTCATAGTCATCTAGGTCATTTCGGCGTTCCCCTTCCTCATTCCCCTTGCCCTCGAATAGCTGGTTGTTCGTCAGACGAATAAAGACCGTACAGATATCGGAAACTTCGCAGGAATTTACTCTTCGACTGCGCCCAGGAATAATGTGGTAGATTATCTTCTGATATCCCAACTCAGTCGGCTGTCATTTAAAAGTGCTTATATACGAGCGATCCATACCACTAGCACGTTCAAGAACTAATTCTCAAGGAAATTTGTCCGGTTCCATGGCTAAATGGTTAGTGTACTGGCCTTTGGCCACAGGGGTCCTGGGTTCGATTCCCGGCAGAGTCGGGAATTTTAACCATAATTGGTTAATTCCGCTGGCACGGAGGCTGGGATTATGTTTCGTCTTCATCACCATTTCATCCTCACCACGACGCGCTGTTCGCCTACGGGAGTCAATCGAAAGATCTGCATTTGTCGAGTCGAACTTGGCCTCGGACACTCCTGGCACTAAAAGCCATACGCCATTTCATTTCAAGGAAATATCGTCGCTTTTCGGGCAAAATTCACGTCTCACAACGCTCTTTCCTATCCATTATTTCCCATAAGACTGGTTACGGCTCCCAGCCACATATGGATATTTAGTCCATCAGAACAAGTTTCGTTGCGTTCATTTTCGTATGCTTACGTAATTTTCCTATGCTTACATGTAAAGGAAAATGAACCTTACCGTACCACACTCTAGGAATGTATGGTTGCATGACTGATTTACTCACTCCTAATGTACTTAAGGTTAATTTTCCTTTACACGTTGGCGTACGAAAATGAACACAACGAAGATTGTTCTGATGGACTGCATACCTATATGTGGCTAGGAGGCGCGACCAGGCTTAAGGAAAATAATGGATAGAAAAGCGTTGTGAGATATCACCTTGAAGACGATATCATATGTCCTCGATAAAAACATCATCGGGCCCTAAATACTCTTAAATCTGTCCAGCTCCATGGCTAAATGGTTAGCGTGTTGGTCTTTGGCCACAGGAGTCCCGGGTTCGATTCTCGGCAGGGTCATGAATTTTAACCTTAATTGTTTAATTTCACTGGCAGGGGGGCTGGGTGTATGTTTCGTCTTCATCATCATTTCATCCTCATCACGACGCGCAGGTCGCCTACGGGAGTCAAATAAAAAGACCTGCATCTGGCGAACCGAACTTGTCCTCGGACACTCCCGGCACTAAAAGCCATACGCTATTTCATTTCACTCTTAAATCTAATAACAGTTGAAGGGAAGTTAAACACAAGATAAGAATTGATGTACAGCCTAATAACTTTTGTCTAAAAAGTGAGGACGTAAAAAATGGGAAGATTTCCGTCTAATATTGTATTTTCTGGAATATTAAAAAAAATTGAAGATCTTTTGAAATTTCCAGAAATCCTGCAACTCTGGAGTACCGGATGAAGTATAAAGAATTAATTCGCCCGTTCTGGCGAGAAGAGTATCATCTTAGTCCATTATCGGCATTAATTAACAAGCATCTCTTTTCGTGAACGTTCCAGAAAAGCCATGTGTAGTGAGAAAATGTTTATAGTGTAAGAGTAGTAGTGTACGGCCGCCGCACAGTCTGTAGTTTATGTAGAACAAGCTCTTGAGTCGGTCTTGCATTTGGCCGCTGGCCAGTACGTTAATTATTGTCGTCTTTACTGTGTGTACTGCAATGGGGACAGACATCTGCGGCCTAGCATACCCTTCTCCAGCTCACAAAATAGAAAACTATGCTATTTATTCTAGGACCTGTTACATCTGCCCTCCTCGGTGTTAAATTTGGGGGTGCATTATTAAACGGGTAAATGTGTTATCTTTGAAGAACAGCCAGTGGTAGTCTAAGAAATGCTGTATTTACAGTATATTCCTGAAATGTATACGGTTTTACTTCTTTTGGTGATTTAACGTAGCACGTACATACAGGTTTTCAGTTACCCTGGGCCAGGAATGGGCTAGGACTGGAAAGTTAGCGGCCGTGGCCTTAATTAAGATACACATCCAGAATTCGGCTCGTGTGAAAATGAGAAACTACTGAAAAGTGTTCAGTATATTAACCACTGTAGGAGGACTGAGGACCTTCATATTTCACTGTTCACACCCCAGTCTGAGACCTTGAATGCTTAGACGCCTCATAAATTGATAGTCGAGTGGCACTGTCATTGTCTTCTCAACAAGCGAGTCGCAGTTCGAATCTTACCGAATGGGAGTGGAATTCTTCGAAATGAAAAGTCACGTCCTTTTGGTTCAGACTTCACGTAAAACTGGAAGTCCTGTGGCTACGATCAAGATATCAACAGTCATGTAAAACTTCAAGCCTCCCAGGCGGCGATAATGTCCATAATTGGCCTCTTAAAACAAGGTTATCGTCGTCATCATCATCATACTTGCAGGCTGTATTTCAGTAAGATAATGCCAGGCCCAATATATCAACAAACACCTGTGCCTTATTAAGGGGCAACGTCAGAGTTGTTACTGGTTTTTTAAATTTACAATTGGCTTTACATCGCACCGACACAGATAGGTCTTATGGCGACGATGGGTTAGGAAAGGTTTAGGCGTGGGAAGGAAGCAGCCGTGGCCTTAATTAAGGTACATCCCCAGAATTTGCCTGGTGTGAAAATGGGAAACCACGGAAAACCATCTTCAGGGCTGCCGACAGTTGGATTCGAACCCACTATCTCCCGGATGCAAGCTCACAGCCGCGCACCCCTGACCGCACGGCCAACTCTCCCGGTGCTGTTGTATTTAATAACAATGTGTGTGTGTTGAAGGGCTTTTAAAGATCAGTCCATTCACAACTGCCCAATCGTGAGGAAGCAGAAGTGTCACAACGTTTACAAAACTAGCTTCAAATGGTGGCTTCTGGAATAGCGGGATTTCTATCCGATAGTTTGAATTTAAGGAAGACAGTAAGAAAAGAGAGAAGAAGATATCAGCCTCAAAATCTTACATCGTTGGAATAACTTAAAAGACTAGCCATCTAGATACACTAATGCGCTACAAGATGAGTGCTTTCTATTACGCGACTCTGCTACGGAGGAAGCAAACGATGGAAATCGGGTGATAATATTTGTAAATAACAACCATCAGCTTCTGATAAGTGGTGATACATTCTTGGATGGGACATTTAGAGTAGCTTCCTCCATTTTCATGCAGCTGTTCTGTACGCTGGGGTTGAAGAAAAGGGCATGAGTTCTGATGTTGGTGTTTTGTGTTTTTAAGAGGAGGGTCAAGTTGACAACCATCGGATCTGAACTCCGCACTATACATTTTTTCATGGGTTATTGTTACTCAGTTATTTTTGTAACTCAGCAGGAATAATGTTGAATGAAGTGGATTTCAAATAAACTCTTGTTTAGTGAGTTTCTGGAAAAATAAATTTCGGAAAATTTGTATTCGGTGAACAGGGCTTTGGGAGTCTTGACCCTCACCTTGTAGAGGGTAGTTTAAACAGTGGCATAGCTTTGTTCATACTGCATGAATGCTGGCGGTTCTTGTTTTAAGCGACATTGGAACTATGGCAGTTACCTTTCTCTCTAGTTCGATTATTCTTAGTGTTATGAAGATGCCATAGCATTGGTTGGGCGTGTGATTTCGGTGAAAAGCTACTTTGGTATGGAACTGTATCACTGTTAATCAAAGGACATCGTGAAGAGTACATGATTCACGCAATCCTCCGAAATGACACACAATTTTGGTTAGTTAGTCGGTAACAGCAGATCCTTTGGTAAGCGATACTGGCAAGCATCGTACATCTCGTCCCCGATACAAACAAATCTTCCAGGAGTTTGTTGAACAGCTGGGTGATTTTGAATAGACTCAATGTTATTTTCAACAATACAGCGAAACTTATCACACATCAAAGGAGTCTCTCGCCCTAATGGAAATGTTCTTTAATGACCGAATAATTTCACAGGAATTATGGCCTCCCATATCGCCCAACCTTACGCCACTATATTTTCTCTTGTGCGATTACCTTAAAGGATCTAGATTATCGTATTCGGCCAAGAACAGTTGTGATTTAAAGAGGAATATTGTCTTCGAAATCTGAAATATTGACCCAGAGGTATTTCACCGAACTGCCAGGTATGTCTACACGCAGGGGAAGGTGAATTTTCAGCATCTACTGTGAGGGTGAACAATTCTTCCACATATAGAGTAGGCTATAATATGTATAAACTTATTGTGTCTTTGTAGCTATTACCAAACAGAAATCTGACATTATTAAAAACCACCCGTTTTGTACGACGTACTATGTACGTATGACAGTGAATCACTGCAGTAAATAATATCCAAGTACTGTAAAAATCAGACGGCTATAACCAACAGCAAAAAGCAGAATCAAGCGGCTTTATGAGACTGTTTATATCGTGGTCATAGCCATGAGACATCCAGTTGTGAGCAGAATGTGAACCAGAAGGTTATACATTTTTCATTTCAAAAATCCCACAGCATTGAAGCAGCAGCCGGTAATGACGTCACTCAGCTATCCCGTCTGAAACGTCACAAATGCCTGAGGATGTGCGGAAATTTATGAACAACTGTATACACTGTACAAGTCTTTTTTTTTTTTGCTAGTTGCTTTACGTCGCACTGACATAGATAGGTCTTATGGCGACGATGGGACAGGAAAGGGCTAGGAGTGGGAAGGAAGCGGCCGTGGCCTTAATTAAGGTACAGCCCCAGCATTTGCTTGGTGTGAAAATGGGAAACCACGGAAAACCATTTTCAGGGCTGCCGACAGTGGGGTTCGAACCTACTATCTCCCGAATACTGGATACTGGCCGCACTTAAGCGACTGCAGCTATCGAGCTCGGTCTGTACAACTCTACCCTGAGTAGCATAATTTGTGATCATTTCACTGTGAGGCAGACTATCGGCTAATTAATAGTCAATATTGACCTCTCGTAAGGTTAATATTAATTCCAGTGAGACCCAGTGTACTGTACAGGTAGAGCGAGACATAATCAGAATATTCTCAGTGTTAATCCAAAGCAATCTTTGACGTGAGTTTCTTTGAAGCACGTTCTTATCCAGCGTTTTATGAAATGTCTGACTGGTTTAAAGCTTAGCATTTCAGTATCGACTTTTTAAAAGAGAAAATGTAAACAAAATCTCACTTTTTCCGCGGAGAGTGGCTGAAATGGTAGAATGGTGAGTCCAAGTTCGCGGGTTCGATATTTGAAGGTGCTCAAAAAAAAGACTGCGGAACATAATACCGGCACCTCGATTATTCCAAAACTATTAAAGCAGATAGTATTAGGATGTAAAATCAATTGTACCATTTATTATCTCTCTAAAGGGTTGGACACTACTTACAAAATAAATTATTAATACGTATGTGCTGAAATTAAATAAGCAATTAAACAGAGAAAGATACGTTTCGTCGAAAATCAGTTAGATTGAATTTACCCAGCATTCATATAAGTTTATAGATTGTAATCCACTTCATGAGCTGAAAAATATGGTTTGGTTAAAAAAAGGTTGTAAGTTATGCTGATGCTGTATTGTGATCATTGAAGTATTTAGATTATTCCACAGTTCCAGTAAATTTATATATTTTCCAATCTTTTTTTTTTTTTCAGTTTTATTATAAACGAATGGTTGTCAGAAACATAATTTCGGTATATTTCAAGAAGGTCAGTAATGTTACGAAGGAAATAGAAATGTATGTTTATGTTTTATCTCTACATTGTACTTAACCAAAGAAAACTCTTTGCAACTCTTGGCCATTTCCTTTATGGGACGATTTTGCCTTCTTGTTCTGAAGTGTATCATGTTCATTTGTAAAGACAAGTATTGTTTGCTTTATTATTTCCCCATTAAATGGTTTGAATTTGTCTAATGTAAATTACATTTAGGTTATGTTTTAAAAAAATATTCGTGTTAGTACATGTGTTGTTGATCCATTCCAGATCTTCTAAAGTCCTTTCCTCATTTCAATTTAAAATGTTTATATTTTAACTGTATTTTGTCTATTGTAACAGAATCCACGGTAACTTTTCGGGTGGGAATGAGATAGATCCGGAGCTAAATATCACAACAGCAATGAACCCGATAGGCCTGTTATATACCTCCTTTACGTTTCTAGTATGTCCCCTCCATTCGAGAAGAAGGAGCAGAGCCTGACTGGGTAGGCTATCATCCGAACACCTGTGTCTTGTTGGTTACCTACAGCTCATTACACTTCCTGAGGTAAAAATAATTGACCGGCCTTTAATACACACGGAAGTACTTGCTTTGCGCGGACGGATGCGGGTTCGATTCACCTTCAGCATGTAGAATCATAGCGATTGATCTAATTATCATAATTATCATCATTAATACAATATTATTTATTTTACTATATTTCAAATTACTATATTTTAAATTACTATATTTTAAATTTGTAAAGTATATTGTAATTGGGGACTACAGTAGTTCTCTGTTGTTTTTCATTAAAGTTAAAATAGTCTTAACGATAATCAGTAGTACTGGGCGAGTTGACCGTGCGGTTAGGAGCGTGCAGCTGTACCTTAATTAGGACCACGGCCGCTTCCTTCCCATTCCTAGGCTTTTCTTGTCCCATCGTCGTCATAAGACCCATCTGTGTCGGTGCGACGTAAAGCAAAATAGCAAAAAAAAATCAGTAGTAGAAATGGAAGACGCCCTACCTTACAAAGATTGAGAGTAACGGAAAGAAAAAGCGAAGGCCCACAAAGGGCGTAAAATAGAAGACTACGATACCCCTCCCGGCTCTTTCTTGTGGTATCTGGAGGTGCTCAAATACGTCAGCCTGGTGTCGGTAGATTTACTACCACGTAAAAGAAATCGTGTGAGGCAAAATTCCGGCGGCTTGGCGTTAGTGGGACGTATTATTATTATTATTATTATTATTATTATTATTATTATTATTATTATTATTATTATTATTATTATTATCATCTGTTTACCCTCCAGGTTCGGTTTTTCCCTCGGACTTAGCGAGGGATCCCACCTCTACCGCCTCAAGGGCAGTGTCCTGGAGCTTTCAGACTCTTGGTCGGGGGATACAACTGGGGAGTATGACCAGTACCTCGCCCAGGCGGCGTCACCTGCTATGCTGAACAGGGGCCTTGTGGAGGGATGGGAAGATTGGAAGGGATAGGCAAGGAAGAGGGAAGGAAGCGGCCGTGGCCTTAAGTTAGGTATCATCCCGGCATTCGCCTGGAGGAGAAGTGGGAAACCACGGAAAACCACTTCCAGGATGGCTGAGGTGGGAATCGAACCCACCTCTACTCAGTTGACCTCCCGAGGCTGAGTGGACCCCGTTCCAGCCCTCGTACCACTTTTCAAATTTCGTGGCAGAGCCGGGAATCGAACCCGGGCCTCCGGGGGTGGCAGCTAATCACGCTAACCACTACACCACAGAGGCGGACATTATTATTATTATTATTATTATTATTATTATTATTATTATTATTATTATTATTATTATTATTATTATTGTTACCGTGTTTTTGTGGTAGTTAGAGGTGAAAGAAGGTGCGGGGTGGTGAACAGGTCTCAGGCTACGAAAGTAAAATTAATTTAAAATTTAACAAGGTTATATTTTCTTTTCAAAATAAGAAAATAACAAGCATGGCAGGTACAGAGTAGCAAGTCAACAAAATGTAGTTACACAATTTACTGGATTTGTGCTTCGCGCCCCGATTTCACAACGCTTGGGCAATCAGCCCAACCTTACTTCAAAATAAGTTTTAACAGAGGGGCAGAAAACCCCATTCATGCTCAGGAGCACTTGCTCCAAATTACACAGAAAAGCCTCCTCGAAGCATACAACACTCAATTTTCAAGAAAGAGCTACTCGCTCTCAAACTTTAAGCCTCTAAAAGGCCACACCAAACTCCACCTTCAAGTTGTCCTCTCAGGACATAGACACAGGGGTAAAATACCCAACCTACTGAGGTCTATTAAGTGAGAAAAGATTAATTACATGACCTCTAAAATAACAATTTGAGAGGAGGCGAACTTGCGCTCCTAATACTCTTTGTTTAAAACCTACTTGGCACTAGGCCATTAATACAAGGGCTAATCCCATACTAAAGAGGTGACTTAAGAAGGAAACAATTTACATTACGTTAAAGAAGAATAGGTTGAGAAAAATAAGTTCACCTCAAAACAATATGAGTGGGAGCTCGAGAGGGTTAAGCACTCTCTATCCCGATATGTAGTTTAAAGATAGAATAGATACCAAAGGTCTTTATATTTTAAGGAAGGTTACATTATGGAAAAACTTCGGACCCGCCCCGAGAGTTAAACTGCTGAGCTAGCAAAGAAAGAAGTTATTAATCGGCCATTACCTTGTTGTTGACCGCTGCCGAAGAAAGAGGCGCTACCCGCCCCCTGCTATGTACTTTACACACTGAGAGATGGTACAGAAGTGGCGCAGAGACCCAAAAATCAGCAGTTTATATACTCTCGCGGAAAGTTCGAGGCGTTTTAGGGAAGAAAACACCCGCGTACAATCACTTTATTGGGTAGGGTACAGCAACATATTCAAGTTGGGGGAAGATACATCAGATTGGTCAGAAATTAATTAAATAAATTCGGGATTGGCTAAATACAAAACAAGGGGAAAGAGAGGGGTATACAGCCAACTTAAACAATAACAGAAAGAAATTTAACAAGAAACAAACTTTTGAAAAAAAAATTCTCCAAAAAATAGTTCTTTCACATCGCACTAGGGTGCACCATTGTAGTTTTTCAGTAGTGTCCTCTAGAAGAGAAAGTTCACACTTCTTACTACCGGTAAAACAAAAATACATCAAAAGTGGCACCGTTCAAAAACTCCAAAATTTCCACGTAGTGACATCTTCTGAGAAACTTAAAATTTTAATACCGTCAATAAAGTTCAGACTTCCTCCAGCAGAGGAGTTTCAACTGGCGCAAATTTTAAATTAGCGGCGTGGAGGTGTACCGCCCGGTACAATTATTATTATTATTATTATTATTATTATTATTATTATTATTATTATTATTATTATTATTATTATTATTATGTCACAGGGGTAGTCACCGGTCGCTGGTTGGATCCTCAAAAATCGCCATTAAAGTTTAAAATGTTATCGCGAAACTGAAATAATTGAAGGCACTAACAAAATGAGAAATACTAAACAAGATGAGGGGTGAGGTAATTTGCCATTGCTTTCCTCACTGGGCCAGACAGTGCTATTGCAACATGGCTGGTCATATGAGTAGTGCTAGTCGTGCTCTGAATGTCGTTACTCGGCACCATCCATACTTCAGTAGCTTCCATACCATCACAAGCATAAACGAGACGGACCCTTCAGTGGAAGCTACCATTTGTTATGGCCTGTGCAAAGAGACTTCCTCTTAAAACAATAACAATACAATCCTACATGTTGTTTAACTTGCCAGTAAACAACTGGCAGAGTATGGATTTTTTACGTGCAAGATCTGAATTATCGAGCAAGTTGGCCGTGCTGTTTGGAGCGCGCAGCTGTGAGCTTTCATCCAGGAGATAGTAGGTTCGAACCCCACTGCCGGCAGCCCTGAAGATGGTTTTCTGTGATTTCGCACCTGGTTCTCTTCCCGTGATTTTTAGATCTGCGGTCGTGAGAGCCATTTTTGGAATTTTATCTCAATGGAGAGTACATATTTTTTTAAACGGAGAATTCACTTCTTTAGCAGGTTAGCAATCCCTATTTGTTAACACGGTGGGACCAAGCATTTGATCGGTCGCAGCCACCAATCTCAACACATCCATTAACCATGTTTCATATCCCTCATCTCTCTGCAACCCCCGTTACTCTCCTGGCCAGAGAGTAGGCGTAACCTACTAGGTGACCCGCTCCTCCCCTTCAGGAAGGAGAATGAAAGATTGTAAGTAGTAACAGTTGGTCGGTCGGTAGATGCAGAGTGGGTCTCGGCCCACAAGTGGCCACGGCTGGTCCGTGGTCCAACAGCTCTGCACTCTGACCGGCCAACCGAGCAGAGGAGGGGTGGCCATGGCTCTTCCGTGGCTCTACGCCTCTGTATTCGGGAGTCGATTGGTCCCCAGCGTTGGCTGTCCTGAGAATAGTTTTTCGTGGTTTTCCATTCTCTTGCACTAAGGTAAATGAAATGGCGTATGGCTTTTAGTGCCGGGAGTGTCCGAGGACAAGTTCGGCTCGCCAGGTGCAGGTCTTTTCAATTGACACCCGTAGGTGACCTGCGCGTCATGATGAGGATGAAATGATGATGAAGACGACACATACACCCAGCCCCCGTGCCAGCGAAATTAACCAATTAAGGTTAAAATTCCCGACCCTGCCGGGAATCGAACCCGGGACCCCTGTGACCAAAGGCCAGCACGCTAACCATTAAGCCATGGAGCCTGCACTAAGGTGAATGCCGAGGACAGTTCCTAGAATAGGCCACGCTCGGAGCAGATGTTGCACCGTTCACGGACATAAGGGGACTCTTTTCATCCGCCGAGGAATCGGCTTCAAAGATTTATGAGGACATGTCCTACCGGAAGAAACTTCCGGATGGTGTTGACGATCAAAGAACTCTCCCATTAAGCAAAACATCACGGAGACGACCTAGGCCCGTATTGACCTACCCCCTTAACTTCTCTGAACATCATCTTCACCGTAACAAATCTCCCGGCCTGAGAGACGGCGTTAACGTCTAAGAGGTCCGCCTCCCCCTTCAGGAGAGGAATGAAAACGTTTTAGTAGTAGTAGTAGTAGTAGTAGTAGTAGTAGTAGTAGTAGTAGTAGTAGTAGTAGATGCTCTGCCACTGCTAAACATAGTCTTGGAGCGGCGTGCCAATCCAACTTGATGATGATGATAATAATAATAATAATAATAATAATAATAATAATAATAATAATAATCGTATGGCCTCAGCTACCGTGTGCAGACATTTCAATTTGACGCCATCTGGCTGTCTGCTCGTCAATTTCGACGTTCCGTTTTACTCTAGGCCCACTAGATGGCAGACTGAGTACACCGAAACTCTCTTGGGCGTCTATGGCTGAGATTTAATGAATTTTGTCGGGTAAACACCAAATGTGTCACCAGAGATCTTTTACATGCCGATATCGTACGACATGGAGTGTCTAATGGACATTTTTCCGTCCTTCAAAAATTCGACTACCTCTGCCGGGTTTGAACCCGCTATCTTGGGATTTGCAGGCCGACACTCTGCCAACTGATCCACAGAGGCAGCTATCCACCTTGATGAGCCCAGATGGCAGGTCTGGGCGAAACTCAGCAAACGCACACGGCCTAACCACCCAAAAGCTGGTTCTATTCGCGAGATTTTTAGAACTTCAACAGTATTCAATATATCAAAATTGACCATAGGGACCAAGCGTTTAATTAAAAGCGCCAATCAGTTGGTCAAATTGAAATCGGATAACTTTGATGCCAAAATTCAAAATGACCATGTTTTTGAATGCCACCTGTTTTAACTTGCATATGTGGAGTACAATAAACTTTGCCGCTGTCCTGAAAGTAATGCTCAATAAGGTACCGTTCCTTAAGCCCGCGTCACTCATACTGAAGAGGAACAGTACGTGATAAGATGCGAGATTGAAGTATTTCTCTCGCACACACTTCTGAGAACAGGAAGCAACTTGCGACCAGTCAGTGCAACAAGAAATGCGGTGTGGAATCCAGCGGCTGCAACAGCCTATCGTCCTCGTCACTCTCCCATACTAAACACGAGCGTGAGAAGGACGCTTGGAGCAGGTATTGCACCGTTCACGGACATTCGGGGACACTTTTCACCCACCGAGGAATCTGCTTCAAATATTTATGAGGACATGCCCTACCGGAAGAACCTTGCGGATGGTGTTGACGATCGAAGAACTCTGCCGTCAAGCAAAACATCACGGAGACGACTTAGGCCCATATTGATCAACGTCACTTACTTATTTTTTGTCAGTTGGCTTTACGTCGCACCGACCCAGATAGGTCTTTTGGTAACGATAGGATAGGAAAGTGCTAGGATGTGGAAGGACAAGACCGTGGCCTTAATTAAGGTACAGCCCCCAGCATTTGCCTGGTGTTAAAATAGAAAACCACGGAAAAGAATTTTCAGGGCTATCGACAGTGGGATTCGAACCCACTATCTCCCGAGTGCAAGCTCACAGCTGCGCGATCCTAACCGCACGGCCAACTCGCTCGGTATTTTTCTGTTATTTTAGATTTCCGAAACTCGGATAATGACATTATCTTGGATAACACTCACCCCTGTATTCACCACAGAAATTATCATCTCTGTGTACCAAAACAAAGTTTTCGTTCCAATCTGAACTTGAACCTTAGAGGTTTCATACTGACCCACGGAAAACAAATGACTATGTGCTCCCGCCATTATCGAAAAATGAACAAGTTTTTAGGTAGGTTTGGTGTTTGCAATAGTGTATCATAAATTATGTCCGCTATTGACCATAAACGAAGAAAAAAGCCTTATATGGAGTTCCAAGAGGAGAAATTGTTAACGAATTTGATGGCAGAAAATATTTATACGATGTTAATTCAGGATTATTCAGGTTCTCTTACTTGACAGACGTAACTTAAATTGCAAGGGATAATGAGTAGTGCAAGGATTAGAAAAGTAGATAGGAAAGGTAACGATTAAGAAAAAATATTATACTAAGTATGGAGCCTCCGTGGCGCAGGCGGCTGCGCGTCGGCCTCTCACCGCTGGATACCGTGGTTCAAATCCCGGTCATTCCATGTGAGATTTGTGCTGGACAAAGCGGAGGCGGGACAGGTTTTTCTGCGGGTACTCCGGTTTTCCCTGTCATCTTTCATTCCAGCAACACTCTCCATTCTCATTTCGTAGCATCTATCATTCATTAATATATCACCTTGGGAGTGGCGACCCCATCGTAATAACAGCCTATATATGATTCATTCATTACATCCCTGACCCGGTCAATGACTGGAAAACAGGTTGCAGGTTTTCATTTTCATTATACTACGTATTAAGAGAATTTAGAGAATTTTATTTATACAAGTCTTTAAATAATTTCAACAAAGAATCGTGTACATGGTGCGTGACTATAGAGCATCCAGAGTTAAGAAAAGACTACAGGCCTTATGGGCCTGCTGCCTTCCACTGTTGCCATACTCGCTCACTCAGCGCGGCTCGGACACTGCTTGCGAAATACAGGCATGACATAAAATTATACAACGCTTGGTACAGCTGTTGCAAGACTAATAATAAAATAAATGCCAGATTATCTCCAGTCATTAATGAAATTTCGTTTTGCCATAACGTTTCTAAGGATAATAGCCCACTGACTGTTTCATTCGAAATAGAGGAAGAGTTTGAACATGCAGGGATGCGAACTAAATAATAATAATAATAATAATAATAATAATAATAATAATAATAATAATAATAATAATAATAATAATAATATGCATATCCAGAAACCGAAATGATTGTCTTGTTTCTTATATCTGAGAAAGTTTCATGATCGTTGTTGCTTTAAGGGAGCGCAGTGCTGAGTCTATTAGCCCCCAGAAACATTTCATTATTAAGGCATATACTGTGTGGTTACAACACAGGAAGCTGACGGCGAGATATCTCTGTCTCGGTGATTTATCCTTCAGCTCATTTCAGATAAATTTACTCGTAAGTGACAACAGATGCAAGGGCTTCATGTTTATCACAAAATACGATAACTTAAATATTCTTCCGCAACATAAAATACGGAATGCTGAATGACCTATTCGTATGATTTCTTAAAATCAGGTAGTTCGGAGTTGCTGTTTTTCGGAAGTGAGGATTGTGTTCAGAGTTGGCGGTTCATCTCTAAAATAGAATCCATGAACAGTGCGCCGTATTCCACTTCTGACAAAATCATGGTATTTAATGAGTCTGGAATTACTGCGAATTAACTGTTTCCTTTCCCGCTTCTTGCTGGGACTCTGGAGTGCCCTTCGCTGGCTTCCTTCCTTATTTTGAAGACGGAAGTCTTCAAAATTCCTAAAAACTTTGCGGCTGTATCTACTACCCAGTTTACACTTCGTCCTGGATGCTTTGTTTTCAAATATGAAAATGAATTAAGCACCATTTGCCGTTCCTTTCTCCTGACAACTTCACTACTTCTCCTTTTCACATGTTCAGCTATAATTTAAATGTATTACTCGCTGACTGATTATATAAAAAATACTAAACAGACAAAAACTATACACGATACACACAACCAAAAGCAATGCAATACACGAAAAATGAAACACAATAAATTATACTGTATTTATAACAAAACACTATGCGCCCCAGGAAGACGATCACTTCACTCTGCCGAATATCTCCCAATCATTGTAATGAGTGACACACACAAAAAGGGAAACATGCCGCACTGACCTCACCAATGATGATTCGCAGTGGTTAAGCTGAGTTATTACACGTGTTGTCTACTGTACACACTTCCGCACTACACGCTGAAATGTGGCGCGCAATGCGACAAGCATGGCCGGCTGTTCCGTGTACTGAACCGCATATACGATATTTAAAAGGATAAACTCAAAGATATCAAAATGATTTTACGTCTTATTTAGTATTGTATGGCACAACTAATCCTTGTTTCATAAGAAAAAGTATACATTTTGATAGGAATTCATTATAATGTTTATATACATGTAGAACTAAAGTGGGTAACACCAACAGAAGTAAAAGCCCATAAGGCCTGTAGTCTTTTCTTAACGTTGGAATCTCTATAGCTCCTGGCTTTTCACTCAGAATCCCGTTCGATCCTGGGTTGAGCTTTTTATCTCACAAATCACGTCGTGTTAGGAAGGGTATCTTGCTTTAAACCTCCAGCCAAAACATAAATGAGGCTTGTTGGTCCAGAGAACCTAGAAATATCTGGGATAAGCTGAAGGTGGTGTTGTTTATGTCTGTTTTTGTAGCAAAGAATCAGGTAAATATTCAATAAATTGTAGTATTCAAGTGAATATCTAACTTCATCGCCGTCTTCTCGTCGTGCCATATTGGCAATCATAAGTTTTTTGTTTACAGTTTGATTTACGACGCATCGACACAGAAACGTCTTATGGAGACGATGGGAGAGAAAAGGGCTAGGAGTGGAAAGGAAACGGCCTTGCACTTAATTAAGGTACAACCCGAGCATTTGCCTGGTGTGAAAATGGGAAACTATAGAAAACCATATACTTGGTTGCCTACAGTCGGGTTAGGACCTACTATCTCCCGAATGTAAGCTCAGAGCTGCGCGACTCTAACCGCACAGCTAACTCTCTCATAAGTTTGTTGACGGCAGCCCGGAGCAGTTGTTCACTTCACATCCCAAACTATTGCCGCAAGCTCTGGACCCAAGATGTTCGTGGTCTCCCAGGTCCCCTCCTGTTATCAGTCTTGCCTTCTATGATGAGATGCTATTTTGCTTTACGTCGCACTGACACAGATAGGTCTTATGGCCACGATGGGACAGGATAGGCCTAGGAATGGGAAGGAAGCGGCCGTGACCCTAATTAAGGTACAGCCCTAGCATTTGCCTGGTGTGAAAATGGGAAACCACGGAAAACCATCTTCAGGGCTGCCGACAGTGGGATTAGAACCCACTATCTCCCGGATACGAACCCACAGCTGCGCGCTCCTAACCGCACGGCCAACTCGCCCGGTAAGATGAGATGCAGCAGGCCGTGAGTTTCTGGGTGACGAAGGTACAGAAGTT
Source organism: Anabrus simplex (assembly GCF_040414725.1). Lineage (NCBI taxonomy): Eukaryota > Metazoa > Arthropoda > Insecta > Orthoptera > Tettigoniidae > Anabrus > Anabrus simplex. The sequence goes on along the minus strand of NC_090265.1, from coordinate 626,589,225 downwards.
TCCTAACTTCAACAGTCTTTAAAACACACCCCCTCTTTCCCAACTTCTACAGCACCACCTCTGTCCCAGTTTTCTCTGTCTAGCTGATCCGGATCATTCAGCGGTAAACCCACATCCCAAAAGCAGCCAGCTTCTTAATTAATGTTTCCACATCATAGAAAATGATTGAAAAGACTTAACATCTGAAAGACGTCCTTTAACTGCAAAATATAATATGCAAATTTTGTTATAAAATATTTACAGGTAATTATTGGTAATAATTGTTAATGAATGTATGTTGAGAATCCAAAGTTTGTACCGATTGTATCTGATGAGTCATAAATATTTTTTTCATTTTCCTAAGTTTAAGTTAGTTAAAGCTAGTACCTCTCGCACTGAAGAGAGTGGTACTTCCGAAAAATCCATTCTTTATTTCTTCCTTTTATTCAGTTCATAAAATTAAAGATGGTGTTTCTTTACAAAAATATTTAATCAGCTACAACTCTATAAATAATGTGATAGTATCTGATATCACGACTCAAATATCTTCAGAAATAGTCCGATGAAGTCAGCTGTACGGTATAGGTCACATAACTGTTAGCTTGCATGTTTTTATTTGACAAATGGTTTTACGTCGCACCGACACAGGTAGTTCTTATGGCGACGATAGCTTGCATTCAGAAGATAGTGGATTCGAAACTCACTGTCGACAGCCCGTAGATGTTCTCCGTGGTTTCCCATTTTTACACCAGGTAAATGCTGGGTCTGTACCTTAATTAAGACCATGGTCGCTTCTTTTCCAGTCTTAGCCCATGCCAGCCCCACCGTTGCCATAATACCTGTCTGTTTCGATGCAGTGTAAAACAATATTTGTTCAATCCTTAGAAATGAACTTCGTAAGGGTAATCACCACTTTACAAAACATCCTGTAACAACAGTCCTTTGTATGCACCCGCTAGCTATGCATAACTAGGCACAAATATATCATTATTTTTTTCCTGTGCACCATTGGCTGCACTGCAAAAGTACGGCAGTGCCGTATTTTGCACGAACGAGCAAACCACCCACATAGCCGCTCATTGACTTCCCTATGTAAACATGGTGGTTGGCAATGACCCAGAGCTAAGGAGTCGCTCATAATAAAACCTTTGAAGAGAGTTGATTCACACTGATTCCAGTGAGCATATGCATTGTATTTTAAAATTAAGTGAAGGCAAGAACTGCATACTTCAATTCTGTTATCAGATTTCCACAAGCTCTTTCGCGCATCCCTCATTTTTCAGGTGATGAAAACTTGAATCCGATCGCAGTCTCCTCTTTCCTTATCATTTCAAATCCGGATGTACGCATCCAAATTCGGGTGTACGCGCAATAATTCGCACAAGAAGAACGTAATATTTAGGAAAATCGCACTATAACATGTTTGAGTGTATTTTTTTTTATCAATATCGCACGATATTAATAAACATGTCCGCCTCTGTGGTGTAGTGGTTAGCGTGATTAGCTGCCACCCCCGGAGGTTCGGGTTCGATTCCCGGCTCTGCCACGAAAATTTGAAAAGTGGTACGAGGGCTGGAACGGGGTCCACTCAGCCTCGGGAGGTCAACTGAGTAGAGGTGGGTTCGATTCCCACCTCAGCCATCCTGGAAGTGGTTTTCCGTGGTTTCCCACTTCTCCTCCAGGCAAATGCCGGGATGGTACATAACTTAAGGCCACGGCCGCTTCCTTCCCTCTTCCTTGTCTATCCCTTCCAATCTTCCCCATCCCCCGCAAGGCCCCTGTTCAGCATAGCAGGTGAGGCCGCCTGGGCGAGGTACTGGTCATTCTCCCCAGTTGTATACCCGACCAAGAGTCTGAAGCTCCAGAACACTGCCCTTGCGGTGATAGAGGTGGTATCCCTCGCTGAGTCCGAGGGAAAAACCGAACCTGGAGGGTAAACAGATGATGATGATGATGATGATTAATAAACATTGTATTGTCACTCAAAAGAAGACTGAACGCTTGGTACTGTATATATTCCTCATAGGTACTTTATCAACATTATCTGATAATTTATCAACAGAGTTTGTATCTACATGGGAGTTTTATGATGATAATAATAAGAAAGAACCAGAGAGGAATTTGGAAAGGGAATTAAAATGCAAGCATAGTAAATCATACCCTGAGATTTGACGTTGATATTGTTATTTAGTCTGAGACTGCAGAAGATCTAGAGAAATTGCTGAATGGTATGGACGGAGTGTTGGGTAGGAAGTGGAATGGACTCACCTCATCGCCGATATCTACGAGAAATGGAAATACGCCGTACACACATAACCTTCATCTTCTCAGCTACTCACATCGGCTGTGCATCGCATACTAACTGCTCTGCAAGTCAGCTGATACCCCGAGGGTGTCACGATAGACAGCTGTTTCCACTCGCGCATGCTACCGTAATATTTAAAACCTTCTAGAATGGGTTATTCCTTTCTCCCCTTATTTCTCCCCCTCTGCACTATCGTATATAACCCCGGCTTCCATCATATCCAACTGAGATGGACTTCAAGCCTGTGTAGAGGGCGGAACGAGGAGTGTTGTTATTCTTTCTTATGGAGCTGTGTGCATTATTTTCTTCTTCATGCTCCGGCATCTTGCACTTGGACGTGAGTTATGACTGACATTTGTATTTATATTTTAAAATCTGGCAAATGAAAACTTTTATTTATGTCATGAAAAAAATATCGTATGGCTTTTAGTGCCGTGAGATCCCAGGACGGGTTCGGCTCGCCAGGTGCAGGTCTTTCTATTTGACTCCCGTAGGTGACCTGCGCGTCTTGATGAGGATGAAATGATGATGAAGACAACACATACACCCAGCCCCCGTGCCATTGGAATTAACCAATTAAGGTTAAAATCCCCGACCCAGCCTGGAATCGAACCCGGGACCCTCTGAACCGAAGGCCAGTACGCTGACCGTTCAGCCAACGAGTCGGACTATGTCATGACTATGGGGAGTATTCCACTTCCAAGCAAAAATTCTATCTTTCTTCACCGGTCTACGCATGATGAGTAAGGCTTCAAGCGTTGTGAGTTGTGTGTGTTTGGTTTCCATTGCCTTTGAGTCCGCTTCGTCTGCAAAACATGAACTATGTTTTGATCCATACACTTGTTTTCCCGTTCTTCACCATTTAAGGTTAAGCGACAGTGTCGTTGAACAGCCAGATCTGATAATTGGAACTCTCGATAACCTCGTGGACATTGCTAATATTTATTCCCACTTGGCGATAGACAGTCAGCGGATACAGTTTTCTTTCATTCTTAAAATGTGTGTTTTCTAAGTTTGTAACCAACGAACTTCATTTTTGAAGTATCACCATCATCATCATCATCTGTTTACCCTACAGGTTCGGCTTTTCCCTCGGACTCAGCGAGGTATCCCACCTCTACCGACAAGGGCAGTGTCCTGGAGCTCTTCAGACTCTTGGTCGGGGGATACAACTGGGGAGTATGACCAGTACCTCGCCCAGGCGGCCTCACCTGCTATGCTGAACAGGGGCCTTGCGGGGGGATGGGAAGATTGGAAGGGATAGACAAGGAAGAGGGAAGGAAGCGGCCGTGGCCTTATGTTAGGTACCATCCCGGCATTCGCCTGGAGGAGAAGTGGGAAACCACGGAAAACCACTTCGAGGATGGCTGAGGTGGGAATCGAACCCACCTCTACTCAGTTGACCTCCCGAGGCTGAGTGGACCCCGTTCCAGCCCTCGTACCACTTTTCAAATTTCGTGGCAGAGCCGGGAATCGAACCCGGACCTCCGGGGGTGGCAGCTAATCACGCTAACCACTACACCACAGAGGCGGACATTTTTGAAGTATTCTATGGATATTTCCGCTAGTAACGTTTCCTTCCGCTTGATGTTTAAAATCATGTAAAGTGTTGTGGCTATTTTCAGGTTAGTTTACTACTTTGCCTTTGGACGGCTATCTGTCTCTGTTATCCCCTCCCCCCTTTCCCTTTTTTCCTCTTATATTTGTCTTTTTGATTTAAAGTGTGTGCAATGATTGGAAGACCAGTAGATTGCTTATAAATTTGTAAATTTTGGTATTATTAGTTTTAAATAGAATTTGTTGTAAAAGCTATCGGTGCTCTTTTCTCTTGCCTTGGCAAACCTGATTCCGAGCCTAACCCGAATTCCTAAGCTCAACACTTATTTATTGTGCTTCTCATTTTATTACGACATAGATTTCAAACCTTATTCTTGGTATTCCCAGTTATTGTTTCCACTGCTTTGTTCGTAATTTCTATTTGAGTTGTCATGGAGTGTACCTTATAGTTGTTCTTATTATTATTGTTATTAATATTATTATTATTTACTCGGCCTTTTACTCCCCCTCATTTCAAAATGGTAACAGAGCATCACAGAAGTACATGATGAAAATAAATAAATAGATAAATAAATAAATAAATAAATAAATCCAAAACAAAAGTAATGGAGTGCAGTCGAACGAAGTCAGGTGATGCAAGCAATATGAGATTAGTAAGTGAAGTATTAAAGAAAGTAAATGAATATTGTTACTTGGGTAGTAAAATAACTAACGATGGCAGAAGTAAGTAGGAAAAATGTATGCTAGCACGAGCAAGGAAGGCCTTCCTTAAGAAGAGAAATTTGCTCACTTCGAACATTGATGTATGGTTAGAAATATATTTTTGAACACTTTCGTCTGGAGCGTAACATTGTATGGAAGTGAAACATGGACGATAACTATCTCGGCAAGAAAGAGAACAGAAGCTTTTGAAATGTGGTGTTACAGGAGGATGCTGAAGGTGAGATGGATAGATCATCGATGTACGAATGAAGAGATACTGAATCGAACTGGTGACAGGAGATCGATTTATCTAAATTTGACGAGAAGAAGGAAGAGAATGATACGACACATCTTAAGACACCCAAGACATGTTCAATTGGTATTTTTAGAGAAGTGTAGGTGGTAAGAACGGTAGGAGTAGACCAAGGAATGAATATGACAAGCAGATTAGAGCAGATCTAAGTTGCAACAGTCTATGGACTGATGACTCAAACAACAAGTGTGATAAAATATTAACTGGGAGAAACATACAATACTATACGCTCATTCTCTTTTTGAGCAACTATACAGTACACTCCCTGAAACAAAAACTGAATGGACGGAAGAATCACCCTCAAGTTTTGTATATTTCCTCTCGTGGTATGGCTTCTGGAAATACAACATTTCCTGTCATAGGCATTAGTTCAATACATACTTTGTCGCCGGGCTGAGTGGTTCAGATGGTTGAGGCTTCCGATACCAACTTCGCAGTTTCGATCCTGACTCAGGCCGGTGGTATTGGAAGGTGCTCAAATACGTTAGCCTGGTTTCGGAAGATATACTGGCATGTAAAAGAACTCCTGCGAGACACAAGTCCGGCACTTCGGCATTCCGGAAAACCGTAAAAGTAATTAGTGGGACCTAAAGCCTATATTCTTACTATTGTCGCTATTATTATTATTACTGTTACATACTTTGACAATAAACACGCTGTACTGCACCCATCGAATTGCGATAAGCAAGCTTCACGGCAATTTATAGTGTGTTTTCCCATTTAACTCGTTCTAAAAGCATAGTAAAGCACCCTTTAATTGGGAAGTTTTTGATGAACTTCCGAGTATCAACTAACCAATGTCCTCATTCTCTCCGGTCATGATTGTAATGGGCCGATGACCAATGGGCTTACCAAGATAGTAAGCCCCTTTAAACAACAACCATCGTGCTTCTACTCACAGACGTACAAATTTCCTTCCGATCACTTTTCACGTCAGGAAGTGTAACTTAGTGATCACTACAGCGGATACTCAATCTGTTGGCTGTTATTTAAGGGTTGCCAAAGTATTTAATATCAACAGTAATATGTTGTGGTGTGTGTGTAGTAACAAGTGTGTATTAGGGAGAACACAAACTTCCAGTCCTCAAGTCAGAGTAATTGACCAGACGCGGATAAAATCCCCGACCCCATTGGGAACCTGAGATCATCTGAAACGAAGATATCAATGCTGATCATTCAGACATTGAGTCGGACACCCTGCTCTTTTAGAGTTACTCTTATATTTGGGTGGAGACAAACAGACCTCATTATAATTTTCATACACCTGCCCCTGAAGTTCCTCAGCCCACACTGTGCCTCAGTTAAGACGGTTGCATAAGTAAAGAGGTACAATATTTAAGAGTATGGTAGTAAACTCCCTTCCTTGATTAGTAACTGCATTTTAACCTGGTTCATTCCAATTACCCTTTAAAGCCCCGGGAACTATTTTTAAGACAGAGCTTTAATCCCATTAAAAGGAGTGTCAGGATCTCCTTTATTAAATGTATTACTGAATTGTATGAATTAACATGTATTTTTACCTTCTATGGTAAAAAATATGTTCGTTTATCACCAGGCTCTATGATTATTTAAGATTATTATTATTATTATTATTATTATTATTATTATTATTATTATTATTATTATTATTATTTGTTTATTTCTGATTTTGGCCAACTATGAACCACATAGTATTTACAGCTCCTTGTCCTTTCTTTCGCTTTTCATTTTTCTCTCCTCTTCAGAAATGAAGCGTTTGGGTTTCCTTTTTACTAGTTTCTCTTCAAATGATTTTAGACTGTAGACTTTTCTTCCGAAGTCTCTTCTATCGTGGATCATCTTCAGTGTAATTCTTCTTCCGCATCTCTCTTGACCTCTTCCGCCCACTTGGACGTGGCCTTTAATGTCATTTAGTCAGCCGTTTCTCATCCATTACTAATAGGTTTCCGTAGAATTTCAGCCTTCGTTTCCACATTACGTCCGTGATCTTTTCAGTGTATTTGTAGAGTTCCTAGTTTCTTCTTTTCTTCCAAGTCCTATAAATAGTCTTCTGTGCTTCCAGAATTTTCCTCAGAATCTTCCTTTCCTTCTTCTCGAGTCCTTGCAACTACCCCGCTTCTTTAATAAGACAATCTGAAGCGTTTGTTATACCTGTTCTGTGTTAGCTTGTAGGCCAGGTGTAATTTTCTGTCTTTTGCCTTTTGATTATTATTATTATTATTATTATTATTATTATTATTATTATTATTATTATTATTATTATTATTATTATTATTGTTATATCGGAGGTACATTGGCCTCGTGCATTTAAAACGAGCGCCTTGTAGAAGGCCATTTATAACAGGAAATCTGAAACTCATTTCGGAAATAGTTTGAAGATTTCTCGACAAATGTCGCTACTATCAACTTATGTTGCGCTCTCTGGGGTGAAGATGAACTATTAACTTTGAAAGTAATTTTGTGTATCAAGGTTTCCTAAAATGAATTGTTTGTAATTTGTTTGTGGTGTTCAAAAGGTATCGACTCTTCTATCTCTTCCCGCCAACTTAATATGTTACCCAATAAGAATATTTGTACATTTATGTAACCAATGAGAAATTTTGGAGATTTATTAAATTAACCATTATAAATTGGGGGTGTCTCAGGGTTTCGACCCTGAGAAATCTGGAAGCTTCGTCTCCGCTCTAAAAGCTGGAACATTTCGGAACATGTTGTCTTAGTGATCGCTCCAGACTAGAGGTTCAGAGTGTGCTCATAGAGGTGGCGGGGGCTGCCTCGTCTATCTCCGGAAGGCCCATCAGCTCAAGGTAATGGCAGACCGTTTGTAAACATTTAATAATCTCAGAAATAGAGTTCGAGTGGAAGGTTTCAAATTTTTAGTAATGTAACTTTTGTTTTCTCAAATGTAAATTTCAAACAAGTCTAAAGAGCTTAACTGAACTTAAGGAGTAAAGAATGAGCTACCCTCTTGTATTCCCTCTCAGCTTGATGTTGAGGTGACTATGATTTTGTAACCAGGACCGAGCTCGATAGCTGCAGTCGCTTAAGTGCGGCCGGTATCCAGTATTCGGAAGATAGTAGGTTCGAACCCCACTGTCGGCAGCCCTGAAGATGGTTTTCCGTGGTTTCCCATTTTCACACCAGGCAAATCCCAGGGCTGTACCTTAATTAAAGCCACGGCCGCTTCCCTCCCACTCCTAGCCCTTCCCTGTCCCATCGTCGCCATACGACCTATCTGTGTCGGTGCGACGTAAAGCAACTAGCAAAAAAATATATATTTTGTAACCTTTAAATCTCTCTCTTCAGTTTTTTAACTGTCTCTCCATCTAGTCACCGCCGTAATATAGGCTTAGCCTCTGTAACGTCGGGCCATAAGCCCACATACGGTTTTAGTATTTTCTTGTGAATTTCAAGGAGTGCATGTGTTCGCCTCCTAATCTTTTGATTTTCGGCTAGTAAATTTAACCTTTCGTTTTTATAAAAGGCCACATAGTATGGGTACTTGTTACCCCAGTTAAAGTTAATTACATTATTTTATTTTTAAGGTAAGTCAGACTATCTACTGTTTGTTTTTGGTAAATGTAAGTTGTGCCATTCATAGACCTGGAATATTAAAATTTTGGAAAATAACCTCCTAGGAAGTAATATTGTAGGGCAGGGGTTTCCAAATGGCGGTCCGCGAAGCCAAATAATGCGGCCTGCGAGAGCATTTTAATAAATAATGTTAAGGACAGTTACAAAATGTATTAATTTTTATATTCGTTATAGCCCCAAGACCGAACTATATTATTTCCTTTTTTAAAAATTCACTTGATCTTAATGGATTATTTTCATTTAAAAAAGTTCAAAATCCAAATTTCAAATAATAATTGTCGGTTTTTACGTCCCACTAACTAATTTTTATGTTATTCGGAGCCGCCGAGGTGCCGGAATTGTGTCGCTCAGTAGTTCTTTTACGTGCCAGTAAATCAATTGACACGAGGCTGACGTATTTGAGTACCTCCGGAATGATCTAACATAGAACCTACCAACTTCAGAAGGCCAGCGCCTCCACCACCTGAGCCACTCAGCCAGGCTCTAAATTTTACTCTTTTATGCAATTGTAAAATAATGTTTTACCTAAGTAATTAAAATTATCTAACCTTTATTTCAATTGAATTATGCATATTATTTTTTCATAATGGTACTTCTGTAGGCCTACTATATGCAGAATTTTACGAAAATGGGCCTATTATTCAAGTGCGGCCCGCGAACATGATAAAGGTTTCCAATATGGCCCTCGAGCCTTTACAAATTGGAAACCCCTGGTGTAGAGCGAAGTCTCTCGCCCTACTCGTGTAAAATTGCGACCCCCGTCTCCTTGTGTATCTAGTGAAGGGAGCAATGGTGCTCTTGTTAAATATGTAACTAGGGAGCTTCAAGCTCAGGTTGTTAATTTGTTGTTATCTGATTTCCTAACATTATCACTCAAGCTCACCAGCTATATCTTGTACCTGAATGTTGTTACCTGCTTAGTAAAGTGAAAAGTTTAAAAAGGAAAAAGAAATATACCTCAAATCTTATTTAAATTAATCTTTCGACGTTTGTATATCCACCCATTCATGTCCGCACCTTCTTTCACCTCTGAGTTCCACAGAATCCTCGGAACAATTATTATTATTATTATTATTACTATTATTATTATTATTATTATTATTATTATTATTATTATTATTATTATTATTATTATTATTATTTAATTAGATCCTGAAACACAAATTTGCTGTATCAACTCTCATATCTCATTGAAATACGAAAATACGGAAAGCATTGCTAGAGGAAGTCTATCCTCCCGGAAGACACTTCTTTCCTCTTCCGGCACGATGTACTGCTCAATGGAGCGCTTGCCTTTTAAAGCGAACCGCTTTACGGTATTGAGAGCCCCGTAAATCAGACACGCTCCATGGCCCCTCGATTAGCCCGGAGCAGCCGGGGAAGATTTACAAGCGAGAGGAAGCAGCTAACGCGGCGGAAGAGAACTACTTAATTGTTCCCATCTGAAGCTATAATAGGACAAAATTATCCTGTAACATTCACTCTCTTTCATGGTCTATGTTGATAAATATATTTGAAGAAGAATACCTTAAATTACATTTTTCAAAGTTAGGTAGTTTTATCAACACAAAATCAATCAATCAATCAATCAATCACCACTAATCTGCATTTAGGGCAGTCGCCCGGGTGACAGATTCCCTATCTGTTGTTTTACCTAGTATTTTCTTAAATAATTGCAAAGAATTTGGAGATTTATTGAACATCTCCTTGGTATATTATTCCAATCCCTAACTTCCCTTCGTATAAACAAATATGCTAAAATTTGTCTTCTTGAATTCCAACTTTATCTTTCCTACTTTTAAAAACACCAACCAAACTTATTCGTCCACTAACGCCATTCCACGCCATCTTTTCACTGCCAACTCGGAACATACCACTTAGTCGAGCAGCTCGTCCCCTTTCTTCCAAGTCTTACCAGCCCAAATTTTGCAACATTTTCGTAACGCTACCATTTCGTCGGAAATCACCCAGAACAAATCTAGCTGCTTTTCTTTGGATGATTTCCAGTTCTCGAATCGATTAATCCTGGTGAGGGTCCCATACACGGCAAGCATTCTCTAGTTGGGGTCTTACCATAGACTTATCTGCCTTCTCCTTTACATACTTACTACAACCCCTAAATACCCTCATAACCATGTGCAGAGAACTGTACCCTTCATTTATTCTACAATCCCATTTACGGCATTACCCCAATAAATATCCTTCCCTGTATTAACACCTAGGTACTTACAGTGATCAATGTTTAAAGTGAGTAAATTTTTCTTAAGAAAGCTCTTCCTTGCTTGTGCTAGTCTGCATTTTATGTCCTCTTTACTTCTGCCATCGTTAGTTATTTTACTACCTAAGTAACAATATTCATCTACTTCCTTTAAGACTGAATTTCCTAATCTAATATTTCGTGCATCACCTCCATTCGTTCGACTGCACTCCATTACTTTTGTGTTGGACTTATTTATTTTCATCTTGTACTTCTTACCCAAGACTTCATCCATACCATTCATCAGCCTCTCGTTATCTTCTGCAGTCTCAGATAAAATAACAGTATTATCGGAAAATCTCAAGTTTTTTATTTCCTTTATTGCCTGTTCTATGTAAACATTAAAAAGGATAGTGGACGAACTGCGGCCTTGCCTCACTCGTTTCTGGATTGCTGCTTCTTGTTCAAAACCCTCGATTCTTATCACTGCAGACTGATTTTTATACAGATTGTAGATAATTCTTCGTTCTCGATATCTGATCCCAATCACCTTCAGAATCTTAAATAGCTTGGTCCAATCACGATTATCGAATGCCTTTTCTAGATCTACAAACGCCATGTACGTGGGCTTGTCCTTCTTAATTCGATCCTCTAAGATCCGACGGAAGTCAGGATTGCTTCACGTGTTCCTGAATTTCTTCTGAATCCAAATTTGTCTTCTCCCAACTCAGCTTCAACTTGTCTTTCCATTCTTCTGTAAATAACACGACGTGTTAAAATTCTGCAGGCATGAGATACTAAACTAATGGTGCGGTAGTTTTCACACTTGTCACCACTGGCTTGCTTGGGAATAGGTATAACAACGTTCTGCCGAAAATCGGATGACACTTCTCCTGTCTCATATATCTTGCACACTACAGTAAATGGAATAACCTTGCCATGCTGGTTTCTCCTAGGGTAGTCACTAATTCAGAAGGAATATCATCAATTCCAGGCGCCTTTTTTCTATTTAGGTCACTCACAGCTCTGTCAAACTCTGACCTCAAAATAGGGTCCCGCCTCTTCTTGTCCAGAACCAAATCATCTACACCTTTACACGTGTTTGATATGTTCCTTCCATCTTTCTGCTTTGTCTTCCTTCCCTAGAGGTGGCTTTCCATCTCAGCTCTTAATGTTCATACACCTAGATTTCCTTTCTCCAAAGGTTTCCTTCATTTTCCTGTGTGCATTTTCCTTCCTTAGGACCATACAACCTTCGACATCCTTGCACTTCTCCTTCAGCCATTCTTCCTTAGCTACCTTGCACTTTCTATCCACTTGATTCTTTAATCTCCTGTATTCTTTTCTGCCCTCTTCATTTCTAGCATTCTTGTATTTTCGTCGTTCTTCAATCAGATTTAGTATCGCCCGAATTATCCGCTGATTCTTAGTTGATCTTTTCTTCCTTCCTAACATTTCTTCAGCAGCCCTACTGACTTCATTTTTCATGACTGTCCACTCTTCCTCTATTTGTTTCCTTCAGCCTTTTCACTTAGTCCTTGTGCAACATGTTCTCTGAAACAGTCCCTCACACTCTTTTCTTTCAACTTGTCTGGATCCCATATTTTTGCATTCTTTCCTTTCTTAAATTTCTTCAGCTTTAGATGGCATTTCATGACCAACAGGTTGTGGTCAGAGGCCACGTCTGCTCCTGGGAAAGTTTTGCAATCCAACACCTGGTTTCTGAATCTCTGCCTAATCAAAATGAAGCCTATTTAATACCTTCCAGTGTCTCCAGGTCTCGTCCGCGTATAAAGCCGTCGTTTGTAGTGTTTGAACCAAGTATTGGCAAGGACTAAATTATGGTCAGTGCAGAATTCAACTAGCCGACTTCCTCTTTCGTTCCTTTGTCCCAATCCAAATTCTCCTACTGTACTACCTTCTCTTCCTTGGCCTACCACTGCATTCCAGTCTCCCATCACAATTATATTCTTGTCACCTTTTACTTATTGTATTAAATCTTCTATCACTTCATATATTCTTTCGATTTCCTCATCATCCGCTGAACTAGTAGGCATATAGACCTGCACTATTATGGTGGGCATTGGTTTGGTGTCTATCTTGACGACAATAATTCTTTCTCTATGCTGGTTGTAGTAGCTTACCCGCTGCCCTGTTTCCTTATTCATTATTAAACCGACTCCTGCATTTCCCCTGTTTGATTTTGGGTTGATAATTCGGTAGTCGCCTGACCAAAAATCCTGTTCTTCCTGCCAACGTACTTCACTTATACCAAATGCATCTAACGTTAGTCTATCCATCTCCCTTTTCAGATTCTCTAACCTACCACAACGATTCAAACTATTAACATTCCACTCTCTAGACTCGCAAAATGTCAGTATCCATCTTCCTGATGAACGCCCCTTCTCGTGTTGTCCCCACCCGGAGATCCGAATGGAGGACTAGTTTACCTCCGGAATATTTTACCCGAGAGGAAGCCATCATCAGTACATCATTCATACAGAGAGAGCTGCATGTCCTTGGGATTTAGTTGCGGCTGTACTTTCCCGTTGCTTTCAGCCGTGTATCAGTATCAACACAGCTAAGCTATGTTGAGTATTGTTACAAGGCTCTATCAGTCAATCATCTAGACTGCCGCCGTTGAAACTTCCGCAAGGCTGCTACCGCCCTTTCGATGAACCATTCGTTAGTCTGGTCTCTCGACAGACACCCATCCGATATGGTTGCACCTGCAGCTCGGCTATCTGCTTCATTGGGACACGCAAGACTCCCCACCGCGGCAAGGTCACATCAGTTCTTTACTCATATCATGTATGTATAAGAAAAAGGTCCAATGATACTGCCTTCAGGAATTCTCTTCTTAATGATTACAGGATCAGATAAACTTTCACCTGCTCTCCTATCCTGAACTTTTCCTCTATAAACTGCCAAATAAATCCTCGAAATCACTGAGGAGACATAATAAGGAAATTATATAGTTTCCTATTGCCTACCCCTGACTCCGAAGGTGCTAGTATATATTAGTCCACCACTGACATGCGTACGTTTATTGACCCTCTAAGCATCTTCTTCCACCACTATTCCCACATCCTGGTGGGGTCACAGGTGCGACCTGTGTAGCATATGTGAACTTGCATATGTAAACTTGACCCTCTTTACTGCCGGATGCCCTTACTGACGCCAAACTTATGTGGAGGGATGTAGTCATTATTGCATTCTGTTTCGGGGGTTGGTAATGGTCTGTGTATATGAAGAGGTAGACAAGCATAAACATCCAATTCCCAAAGGCAGAGTAATTAATCTGATGTTGACCCGGCCGGAAATCGAACCTAGCAGACCCGAATCGATGGTCGCAGTGCTAGAAATATACCCAGAGAGTCAAAAAACTGACCCTAGAAGCAACACACAGAATTTATTAAGCACGCCAGGAAGTATGTTACTTGTACGTTCATAACTCGACTACCTGCATATTATTATTATTATTATTATTATTATTATTATTATTATTATTATTCCACCCATTTTGCCATATTTGCTTAACTTATGTCTTCCTGTGATATAGATCTCTATTTTAAGACTAGTGAATCTTACCCTTTCTCATTAGCAATTCTTAAAGTTGGAGGTTGGATATGACATTACATTGTTGATTTTGCATTAATGGCTTGTCTTGTGTTCATCTGTTGCAGGAGACGACTCGTCATCACCGACGTGAAAAGTGAAGACAAGGGCGAATACGAATGTCGCGCCGTCAGTCCCCGATGTGGCACCGTCAGCCTCAAAGCGAAAGTTACAGTGAAGGCCGACAGTAAGTCCCATGTTTCGACCAGTATTAATCTGCATGAACTGTTCGCATGGAATTCAGCTATACTTTCCTCTGAATCTTATGATTATAGATGGTCATTTTTAAAATTTTCCTTGCATTGTTAGTGTCAATATTTAGCATTTTAGGACATTTTACGACGGAAGTGGTGTTTTGAATGGAGAATTTGGTGTTAAAAATAAACATATCAACTATTCGATTTACTATGAATTCCAGTTTAAATCATATAAAATAAGTCAAGGAACGTATAAAATAAAACTGAAGGGAAATTGTGAACATTCAAATCGATATGGATTACATGCATTCAGAAATCAGTATTTAAGGCAATACATTTTTTTTTTTTCATTTGAACACACCGAATCAAAATGTAACATACATTCTTTCAATTATATTTCAATCCTTCTTAACCTGAAATTTACTGAAATTATTTCTCTTCCTCCTCTTCCTTCTTCTTCTTTTTCCGCTGCAGGTTAAAGGGTCTGCTCTTCTATAATTATGTCTCAACTTTGCCCTTAGCTTTGTATCTTCCATATCGCTGTTGTGTCCATTCATCTTTGTTTTGGCCTTTCTCTGGATTTTCATTTTAGGCATTTACCTCAAAGTTGAACTCTATTGCTGCCACAGAAGTGGTATGTGCTGTCCTCGCGTGCCCATTTCGTCGGAGTCTTCTTCCGACAATGGGGGTCACTCTTATAATTTCCCTGATCTTTGCGTTCCGTATTTTGTACAGTTGAGTAACTCTTAAAGACAATCTCAGCACAGCCAAAAACGGCTTAAATAAAATGTTTAAAAGAAAAGGCCAAAAAACATAGGATGCTGAACTTACTCAAGCAATCCCGTGACATGACTTACAATAAAACTAAAGGGGCAGAAGGCCGAGAGACACAGAGGATAAGCCATACTACATTATGCCTAAGATAGGATAAATTTTGAAAAGCTTAGTAAGAATAACACAAAATAGGTAAGGGAAACTAGAGTCCATGACACCCACTCGGGTGGTTACACTTTTACCAAGAATTAAATTAAGGGGTACCTACATTAAAATAAGGTAAACGCGGATCGACACTAACCGTTATATGTTAGAGGAGAATGCTTGTATCTTCCCGTCGTCACACGCAATTAAGTTCACTTGATAGAGTAAGATATCACCCGCTTACCTTAGATGTTGCCCCACCTCGCCTGTAGCCTTATGTGAAGAGAACCTCGCTGGTCGTCACACTTGATCATGATAGGTACGTAAGGTCCAAGTTTCGCTCTTATTTACAGGAGTTAGCTGGTCGATGATTGTTGGACTTAATTTCAAACAGTTGGGGTAACTCAGGAACAGAAGCCTGGCGATAATTAGTGCCAACTCCTAACAGTTACAATACTCCGCTAAAGGGAATTCATTCCATGTCTCCAGGTGTCCCACAAAACCAACAAAGTGCCATCTGTTAACAAACTTGAAAATGAAAATCATATGGTCTTCATACTGTTTCTCCAAGACTTCACCGCCCTACAGCGTTTAAGGTGTTGCCTACTACTAGGATATTATTATTATTATTATTATTATTATTATTATTATTATTATTATTATTATTATTATTATTATTATTATTATTATTACTTCAGAGCCAACCCCGTGGCGTAAGGGTAACGCGTCTGCCTTTTACCGGACAACTCTGGATCGATTCCCGGCCAAGTTAGGGATTTTTCTTAGTCCGGAGGGCTGGTTCAAGGACTACTCAGCCTACATGTTTGCAATCGAGGAGCTATCTGACGGCGAGATAACGGCCCCGGCCTAGAAAGCCAAGAATAATGGCCGAGAGGATTCGCGGCGCTGACCACGAATCACCTCACTGTCTTCAAGCATTTGAGCTGATCACCGGTCGTTCTGTAGGGGATTTCAAAGAGAGACCCCTGAAGTAGCGGTAGCGTGCCTGCTTCTTCTGGGAGGCTCCGCGTTCTATCTCCGGCCAGTCCAGGGATTTTATGCTGAACTGAGTGCTTGAACAGGGTTCACTAAGCCTCGCGAGACTAAATGAGAAGCTTATGATATGAGAAGCAACGGAGCCGGTCAAGAAGGCCATAATGCTTATACAACTGAGTATGACGTCATGCTGACCCTCCAGCATTTGGAGCTCATTTGGCTGATCAAAAGTCATCTTGACAGGACAAGGGCTTAATGGAAGATTGCCTGATGGTTTCTGTATTATTTCCGTCAATTGAATGCATCGATCAAATTAAGAGGACAGTTTCATTTTCTTCCTTAATGAAACTTGGTCGTCTAAAGGGACTCTACTTCATCAGTGAGAAGTTGTAGTCTGGAGTAAGAGTAAAATTGATCGGGAGGATTCCTGCACTTACCTCTCGTCCCTCCCACCCTGGCTACATGAGCTTACACAGGTCTGTATTTTAATTTGAAATCGAAGAGGCTTAAGCAGTGTCTTTTGTTAGTTCAATGCCGTGCTCGTCAAAGTAATTAAAACAATCGGTGCATTTTTACATCACAAATCCATCAACATTAAATACTGGTGCGATAATCGGGTTCTTTATCTTCAAAGACCGTCCATTAAAGAGACCGGAATACCGTACTAATCTGTTCGAAGTTCACTGAAAGGCTTACACTTCGCATCATATTTGGGTGTGGTGGAGTGAGTTTGTTAAATCCCCTTCGTTACACTGCTTACATAAAGGAGCTTCAAAATCAACATTTGTCATACGTGCTGTTCTATATTTTATCTCTGAAAGCGCAACATTAACATACCTAGTTAATCGTGTTATCTTACACAGTATTCATATACCTTCTACGAGTTCTATCAAAGGTTGAGCAACTATAGCTCATTCCAAGTTAGGAAAACAGTACTGCTCTTATGGACCTACAAGGAGTGAACACACACATAAGTCCTCGTGATTAAGAGATATTATACTGTAGTTTGTAATGTATTATAAAGGATAGATAAAAGGAATGAGGCATTTTTGCCCGTGAGTTATTAAGGTAACAACATAACATTTTATTTTTTCATAAATACATTCGTAGGGAGGAAGCACAATGGCGAGAACAGCCACAGCTTCGTTGCCTTTCTTCATTTTCCTTCTTCTGTGTTCCTCTGGTACAAGTCTCGTGTAGTCCCTCACTCTGTGAACCGCCGACAGCTCACTTCTGTAGTGAAGTCATCTACAGTATTTATTGTTGCGTGTGCTTTTTAGGCTTTAAATCAGTACGTACTTGTCTTGAGTCCAGTGTGAGTTGGTTGTATACTGCATAGTATTTGTGTGTGTGTGTTCTATTCTTTTCGTACTGTACAGAAGTTGCTACTAATGATTTTGGTGTTGTAGTGTGCAGCGATACATCATGCCATAACTTGTACTGATAAAAATGTTCGTGTGTTTTATCTGTGCTTGGTTTTGTTATTCATATGTTCTTTCTTAATCACATTTAAATTTTACCATTTTTCCTACGACCGCATTTAATTTTTACCATTGTTTGTGTGAGCGATACGTCAGCACAGTAAAACCTCGCGTTGACCGGGAAATTTATTAAATGCAATTAAATGCATCCCTCACCTCTCGATTCCATACAAAATATTATTTTTCTATTTTCTCCCCCAGTTTGCCTTACACTTCAATGCTAAGCTTTTTCTTTATGTGCCGTAGTTTACCTCTGACTTCGTACAAACCAAAAATAGGCCCTGCAAACACCCCGTCTCCCTTAGTTCGTAAAAATAATTTGCAGCTTAATTTCTTCCGCTTTTTATCTTAAATTTAAATACTGAATTTCGCAAATTCATGCGTTGCCATTTTCCCGTGATGGTATTAAGCAGAGCTGTTCGATATGGCAACCCTGTTGTCATAAGAGCAATACCGTTTTCTTAACGTGGAATGAACTATACATTTTGTGAAGGACAACCCACTGGCCAGTAGAGAATAGCAATAATCTCCATACGGGGTATTAAACGCCTTGAAGAAGTGAAAGACAAATGCTTCCGCCATTTGTAGCCTCTGCAGTAAGTGGGATAGAGAGCTTAGCTCTCTTTCCGGCCTCCATGTCCCCATAAAATAACGTAGAACTCATTTTCAGTGCAGGCTAAGTGAACCCCAGGGCTATATATTTCTCCAGAAGTCGAAGTCAAGTTTCTGATGTGTTTTGCATTCTTGACGAAGAATTGAAGCCACTTCCTTTGGGGTGACCCGAATTCGTCCTTACCACCTCAGCTAGGTAGTCCCAAATATCGTATTTACTCGCGTATACCTCGCAATTTGTTCTAAAAATTCGAGCCTAAAAATCAGAATGCGATGTATATTTGCAGGAAGTTAATGAAATAAACCTTATTACAATTAGAATACTTTTTAAAAGCAATAAATCACCACTATTTCGCATAATAGATTGCATGTTGTTATGTTTCTTAACATGTTATTGAATATTAACGAAATTATTAAAGTCTGTAAAATTCCATTCGTAGTTGAATACGCTCCCCTATAGTTTCCGCATTCTCTTCATAAATCGCGCTATCCAGCCACGGCTTATCTTCATTTCCGTAGAGCTAATAAATACCATGCTTTATTACTAAATAATAATAATAATAGAAAATAATATTAACAATAATAAAAAGCATGACAGCCAGACTTGGACTCTCACAAGGGGACAGATAGAGATGATACGAGTGTGTGAGAGAAGAATTTTGGGAATTTACCTCATTGACAAAGTGTGGAATGAAGAACACGAAGAAGAAAGAAAAGTGGTATGGAGCATGCATACATCAAAGCGAGGTCTCTTAAATGGACTTGGGGATGGTCACGTGGCCAGGATGCATCAAGGTATGTGGACTTACACCGCAACAGTATGGGATCCCAGGATAGGAAAAAGAAACAGAAGACATCCTCTACAGAGATGGTTTCAATAATTCAGGGAAGTGACTGGCATTCAGTGGTCATGGACTGTAAGAAAGAGAGTGAAGTGAAAAAAATCATTGATTTAAAGTGATTGGAATAGGGCCGAGTGATGATTTGGGAAGAGAAAATAAGTAGTCACAACTTGCTTACGGTTCAGATTATTGGAATAAGGATTGTGGTTGTTAATACGTGTTAATTGCGTCGAACCTACCACAATAGGAGAATAAAACTCACAGGGACTAGCTCACCCAGTGAGTTTAGCTGAGATACCCCTAACGGATGGTAGGAGATCCTTGTCCTACAGGAATATAGTGGGCTTTGCACATTTGTAAATTTATCACTATTACACGTGCATTGAATTTTAACATTTCATGACAAACACCATATCCATCATCACATAAATATTTCACGAAATTTAATTAAATTCCATCACATTAAATTCCCTGACCGAGGAACGATTACCGTGTCTCTCCACTGAATGACCCAAATGTTAAATTTTGCTGTAAAATTTGAACTCGTCTCCACAGCTCACCTACAGGGCGAGACCCGGAAGTGGTGACGTCCTTCTTGCATGTCGCGTGTCGGCAAACGAGAAAGCGGATGGCGTCACACCGTTCCCGTAACCCTGTAGAAAATTCATCAATTCACTCATGGATACTCAGATTAGAAAGCAATACAGAAAAGCAATAAAACTTAGCCCATTATACCAAAATTAACACAATGAAAATTTTAATAAGTAGACTTTCACGATCACTAAGTTACATTATATAATAATCATTTGGGAATATTAGGTCGCGTAATGTTTATAAACTGCTAACGCGTTTCAATCCTTTTATACCTATACCTGGAATCATTCGTGAGGCGATAGAAATTGCTGAACATCCGAATAATTTGAACGAAGGTGACGGCTACATCCTGAGTAGATGATGGCTACATTCCATAGTTAAATCGTCAGCATCTTTCTCCTTGACTCTGGAGGGGGTATTTCTGACAGGGTCCCTTGAGTCTGGTTACTATGGAGTGACAGTTCCAAATACATTATTTGTTACTGCTCAGAAGACGATCCTAGTCGCAGGATCGAAACGCTTCAGCAAATTATAAACATTCCGCTACTTAATATCCCCAAATTAATTATTATAACAATGAAAAATTGTTCTGATGGACTGCATATCCACAAGTGGCTGGGAGGCGTGACCATTCTTGAGGAAAATAATGGATAGGAAGAATATTGTGACGTACGCGGTATTGCTTCTTAAACGATGATATGTGATTCTAATATGCAGTCATCGTACCTTGACTGAAAACTTATAGCCTACCATGACATCCTTCTTTCCTCAGGTTGACTAAAAACACAGATCTTCCATTTTCTATTTCCCGATGAAGATGATACCGATATCCCTCAGTCTTTACTAGATATGTTAATACTACTACTACTAATAATAATAATAATAATAATAATAATAATTGATACGGGGTTACCCGTGGAATGCAGAGGTGAAAGAAGGTGCGGGCTGGAATGGGTCTATCCACAAAGCTGAGATATGGATTAAAATTGCATTAAAGGTTATATTTTCGAAAATATCAAAACTTAACAATTTTCACATACAATTTCAACAAATAACAAGTCAAATCAGGTACAAGACCAGGAAAGCCAAGATTTAGAGACAATTTAACAATCTAGGCCTCAAGCCCTGATTTTTTCAATTTCTGAGCTCTCAGCTCACAACCATATATTTACCGAAGGGCAGAAAACCCCTTCATTCAAGGAGCCTTGGCTCCAAAAACCCTATCAGGCTTCCTAGAGGCACTTTCACCACATATAAAAGAGCTGACCCGCTCTCAATTTTCTGAGCTTATCAAAGGCCACAACAGTCTTTACCATTAACTGCCCTCAAGGCACACTTACAAAGAAACCGGGGAATCTTGTACCCAACCTACTGGGCCTTAGTAGAAAAATAACAGGTTAAGTTAATGGCCCAAAATGCAAAATGAATGGAGGCGAGAATCTGCATTCCTACATGAAACTTCTTAAAACCTAAGAGGCACTACGCCGATGAAACAGGGGCTATTCCCAAACTATGGAGGTGACTCGTATACAGAATAAATTTAACACATTAAGGAAGAGTAGAAAAACGGTTACGAAAACGTATAGTCACCTCAAATCCCAAAATGAAGGGGAGCTCGAGAGGGTAAAGCATTCTCTATCCCCGATTTAAAGTTATGTGAAGTTTTACAAAAGCGACGGCAAATTACATGTTTGAAGATAGGTTACATAATAAAGGTTTCGGACCTTCCCCGCGGGTTAAACTGCTGAGCTAGCAAGAAATAAAGATGTTAAGTGGCCATTACCTTGTTGAAGAGCAGCTGCCAGATGAAAGGGGGCGCTTCCCGCCTCTTGCTACATGTCCATACACTAAGCTAAATGTTGATGATGTGGCCCATGACATGAAAATCAGCAATTTTTATACCCTCGAGGAAAATTCGAGACCTTTCATGAATAAAACAGCCACACCCACAGGCTTTCATTGGCTGGCTAAAAGTTACACATCAAAATTGAAGAAGAAAGACACGATTGGTCAAAAATTAAT
The DNA here is from genome assembly GCF_040414725.1 of Anabrus simplex. Classification (NCBI taxonomy): domain Eukaryota; kingdom Metazoa; phylum Arthropoda; class Insecta; order Orthoptera; family Tettigoniidae; genus Anabrus; species Anabrus simplex. The sequence goes on along the minus strand of NC_090265.1, from coordinate 626,567,319 downwards.
TACGGAAATAATTGATTGGCTAACTTCAAAACTGGCGGAAAGAAAATATTAATATTGCCAACCCACAAATGAAAGAACGAAATTTAGTTATAGGAAAACTTATGAGTACAAAATATCTTCAAGAAAAGTTCCTTCACTTCGCACCAGGGTGCATGATCATAGTTTTTTTGTAGAGACATCTATAAGAGAATGTCCACACTTCTTGATCAATGGAAAACAAAACAAGTTGAAATCCACACAGTATTGACAACTTCGTAATCACAAAGTTTACGGTAGTGACATCTTTTGAGAAACTAATGAGTTGATCCAGTTTTTAAAGTTCAGAGTTTCTCCTGTAGAGGAGTACTTTGAGGCGGAAAATTCAAATGTGCGGCGTAGAGGTGTACCAGTCGGTACAATAATAATAATAATAATAATAATAATAATAATAATAATAATAATAATAATAATAATAATAATAATATCATCCAACATACAACAAGAAATCGCTTTCATGGGGGTCCAAAATTAAACATTATAAACCAGTGATTAAGAGATTGTCCGTGGCTCAAGTGGCAGTGCGCCGGACTCTCACCGCTGGGTTCCGTGGTTCAAGTCCTGGTCAATCCATGTAGGATTTGTGCTGCACAAAGCGGAGGCAGGACAGGTTTTTCTCCGGGTTCTCCGGTTTTCCGTCCCATACTTCATTTCAGCAACACTCTCCAATATAATTTCATTTCATCCGTCATTCATTAATCAGTGCTCCAGAGGAGTGCGACAGGCTTTGGCAGCCGGCACAGTTCCTATTCTCGCCGCTAGATGGGGCCTCCATTCATTTCATTCCTGACTCGGTTGAATGACTGGAAACAGGCTGTGGATTTTCATTTTCAAAATAGTGATTAAACCAGAAGCATTATACGCAGCACAAACACTAAACGTTACTTTCAAAGGCCAGATGGAGAAACTCCGAGCTAAAAGAAAGGAACATTTTAAGAAAGATCATAGGACCAAAATGTCAGTGTAATAAGACAATATGTATCAAGAATGAAACGCTCTGCAAGAAAATTAAAAAATTCTCAGATACTATGCGAAGAAAAAGAAGGGTAACTTTACGGTCATCTTCTCAGAATGAACTCTAATAGATTAACTAAACAAATCATTGTCTTCTTCTGTAACTGCAAAACAAAATCAAACTGGTTTAAAGATCTTGAAAAAGTCCCAGTGGAATTAAAAATGACATAAAATTCACTATTCGATCGAACAGCTAATGTAATAATTAAAGACGAAAATATAAGGTTCAAAGACAAATCTACACTATTATCTCGGAAGACGAGAGGAAACTTAAGATCGAAAAGAATGAAGAAATACTGGGCACGAAGAAAAGAACAACACAGAGAGAAATGATTGATTCAATTTACCTCAAAGAGTGTGAAACGAAAGAAGAAATAATAATAATAATAATAATAATAATAATAATAATAATAATAATAATAATAATAATAATAATAATAACAATATATTATTTAGGTCGGTGTCCATCTGTATGTTTTAGAACGAAAGGACCAAATATCTAAAATATTTTTAAGACGATAAATATAAATACTACTCTGGCAGAGAAGTGCACTGGATTTAGAATTGAAACATGTAAGAGTATTACAGGTACTCTTCTTTTTTTGCTAGTGGCTTTACGTCGCACCGACACAGATAGGTCTTATGGCGACGATGGGATAGGAAAGGCCTAGGAGTTGGAAGGAAGCGGCCGTGGCCTTAATTAAGGTACAGCCCCAGCATTTGCCTGGTGTGAAAATGGGAAACCACGGAAAAACCATCTTCAGGGCTGCCGACAGTGGGATTCGAACCCACTATCTCCCACAGGTAGTACTGATAGTAGATGTGTTAATAAGAATGATAGCTGTTATGTTGATTATGTGTGCATTGATCGAGGTGGCATTCCTGAAAATTGGAGGGTAACGTTTTAGGATGTATTCAAATCCGTAAAGGGCCTAATAAAGTAGGATTATTATTATTATTATTATTATTATTATTATTATTATTATTATTATTATTATTATTATTATATCCTCGTAGTAAACACTTTGGATAGAGCTCAAAGAACTCTCCCTAGCGTCATCATTCCTCCGCTGATAAATCCGACCAAAAGGGTGTGTCAACGAAGCTTTAAATATTGAGTAGAAGAGAGTTCGACCGATCGTGACCTTGTGTTCAGTAGTTGTACGTCTGGCCTGTTAAAAGTGTTAATGCCCATCGTTCATTTGGAAAGTGTGGGCACGTGGAACAAGTTCACGCAATAAATGTGAATGTTATGTGGCACCAACTATAATTCATACGTCCATTAGTCTGCTGCTACTGCTGCAGAGTTAGTTAGTTAGAAACAACAAACCGAAGGTTCTTTTGTTCCAATTAAAATAAAACCAAACATATCCCGTCATTTAATGCCTCGTTGACCACAGTTTTGGTTTGTGTGTTACCAAGATACGCCATGTAAGCATATCGTCCAACGAATATAAGATTGATTTAACACTGGGCTTTCTCTCTGCAACAAACAGAGGTTTTCAAAAGAAACAAGTGGAGTTGATCGTGAACATATATAACGATGAAAGAACTAGCAAGCAATCCCAATGGAAATAATAATAATAATAATAATAATAATAATAATAATAATAATAATAATATTTCTTTATTTCTTCATCCGTTTATCCACCAGGTTGGTTTTGCCCTCGGACTTAGCGAGGAATCCCACCTCTACCACCTCAAGGGTAGAGTCCTGGAGCGTGAGACTATAAGTAGGGGATACAACTGTACAGGAAGACCAGTACCTCGCCCAGGTGGCCTTACCTGTTATGCTGCACAGGGGCCTAGTGGAAGGATGGGAAGATAGGAAGTTTGGGCCGATGGCCTTCGATGTTACACCCTTAAACAAAAAGCATCATGATCAAGATCGGAAGTGATAGATAAGGAAGAGGGAATGAAGCGGCCGTGGCCGTAAGTTACGTGCCACCTCAGCATTTGCCTGGAGGAGAAGTGGAAAACCACGGAAAACCACTTCGAGGATGGCTGAGGTGGGAATCGAACCCCCCCTCAAGTCAGTTGACCTCCCGAAGCCGAGTGGACGCCGTTCCAACCCTTGTACTACTTTTCAGATTTTGTGGCAGAGCCGGCAATCGAACTCGGGCCTCCGGGGGTGGCAGCTAATCACACTAACCACTACACCACAGAGGCGGAGAATAATAATAATAATAATAATAATAATAATGATAATAATAATCCGATCAGGTTGGCTTCGTGGTCTGGATTGTGTAGCTGTCAGTTAGAATTCAGGAGATGGCCTTTCTACTTTGGTTTCCCATTTTCACATGCTGCGGCTGTTCCTTAATTAAAGCTACGGCCGCTTCCCTTCACAGCCTTTCGTGTATTTATGCATTTATTTATTGTGCTTCAGACAGGTACGAACCTAATGATGTGAAACACATATACATACACTTATGTTCATAAAAAACAGAACACCTTGGAAGACTAGAGATAGGAAGTTCATATTCACAGGACACGTTCATTAGTATGTTCTGCAGAAACGATTAGCATTTCAGTCACCTAGGTTCAGCATGTGTCCTTCTGCCTAGTAGGCACTGGGTCCTCCATGGGCACTGATAACTTGGTCCATGCCTGATGGCATCGACGCGTATGAGGGGCGAATGGCGTCCTGGGGTATAGCCACCCATGCTGCATTTACCTGGTTCCACAGTTCATATTTGGTGGTTGGAATTGGGTCACAGCTCCACACCCGTCCTTTCACCATATCCTACACATTTTCGATTGGCGACAAGTCCGGTGATCGGGCGGGCCAGGGCAAAAGTCTGACATCCTGTGACAGCAAGAAGGCACGTGTTCGTGCAGAAACATGTGATCGCGCATTGTCCTGCTGAAATATGGCATCTGGGGTGTCGTGCATAAAGGGTATGGCTACGGTTCGCAGGATGTCATTCACGTAGGTCAGACTGGTCACCGTGCCCTGGACACGCACCAGCTGTGATTTGTGGTCGTACCCAATAGCACCCCACACCATAAGACCTTGAGTTGGCGCTGTATGTCTTGTGTGAATGCAGTCAATGTGATGCCTCTCCCCCTGTCTGCGGCGAATAAAAATGCGGCCGTCATTTTCAAACAGAACCTAGATTCGTCCGAAACCACTATCCGCTGCCATCCCTGTCCCAGTAACGTCGTTCCATACACCATTGCAGTCTAGTATGTTTATGCACATTAGTCGAAGGTAGACGTAGAAGTGGACGATGCGCCGGTAACCCAGACCATAGTAAACTGTGACCGACTGTCACTCCTGATAGTGTACGATGTGTTACACTGTACCACTGTTCCGAGGAGGACGCAGATCCGCACTGCAATGTCATTCGGATGAGGTGTCGATCTCCTGGAGGAGGTGTTCGTGGTGGTGCGACCAGACCCATCTCCTCGTGTTCTACGGCCTTCTATGAACCATTCTCTACACACTCGTTGCACTGCCGACACACTTCGTCCTACACAAGCAGCAATTTCCCGGATGGATGCATCACGTTCTCTCATGCCAATGAAAATGAAATGGGCGTATGGCTTTTAGTGCCGGGAGACATGTTCGGCTCGCCAGATGCAGGTCTTTTGACGTGACGCCTGTAGGCGACCTGAGCGTCGTGATGAGGATGAAATGGTGATGAAGACGACACATACACCCAGCCCCCGTGCCACAGAAATTAACCAATGATGGTTAAAAATCCCGACCCTGCCGGGAATCGAACCCGCTACCCCTGTGACCAAAGGCCAGCACACTAACCATTTAGTCATGGAGCCGGACTATGATGCTAATAATGCGCCCTCTTTCAAACTCACTCATTTGACAGTACGGTTCTCGCATACGTCTGCTCAAGTCACATTGATCCATTACCTTCGGTTCATAGCGACAATGTGGACCATGAACCTGAAAGCCGACACGGTTCCAGTGCTAATCATTTCTTCAGAACATACTAATTCACATGTCTTGTGAATATGAACTTCCTATCTCTAGTCTTTCAGGGTGTTCTGGTTTTTATGAACATGAGAGTATATTATTACATTAAATGAAAACAAATATTAACTTGAAATTACACTAACTCCCATGAAAGTCCTTGTAAAATAAAGTCATATATGAAATAACAATATTTTCTGCAGTAGCATATTGAAAACCTACAACCTGTTTTCCAGGCTTTGGCCGGATCAGGGATGTAATGAATGAAGCAGATATAGGCTATTAGTACGATAGGGTCGCCACTCCCAAGGTGATTTATTAATGACTGATAGATGTTATGAAATGATAATGGAGAGTGATGCTGGAATGAAAGATGACAGGGAAAACCGGAGTACCCGGAGAAACACTTATCCCGCCTCCGCTTTGTCCAGCACAGATCTCACATGGAGTGACCGGGATTTGAACCATGGTATCAAGCGGTGAGAGGCCGACGTTGCCGTCTGAGCCACGGAGGCTTCAGTAGCATGTTATGATTGCAAATATTCAGTTATATATGCACATAATGTAACAAGGTATTTACTAACGGCTTTAAACCTGTACAAGGTATTAGTAGTGTAATTATACAAGATGGTAGTGATTTTATCGAAGATGATAATGATGATAAGGTAAATGGTATTAATAGAAACTAGGTAGTGAACTAAGCCGGCCCCGTGGTATGGGGGTAGCGTGTCTGCCTCTTACCCGGAGGCCCCGAGTTCGATTCCCGACCAGGTCAGGGGTTTTACCTGGATCTGAGGGCTGGTTCGAGGTCCGCTCAGCCTATGTGATTACAATTGAGGATCTGTCTGACGGTGAGATGGCGGCCCTGGTCTAGAAAACCAAGAATAATGGCCGAGAGGTATCGTCGTCATAATCTGCAGTCCCTCGTGCTAAGCAGCGGTCACTGGTAGGCCATGGCCCTTCGGAACTTTTGCGGCAGGGGGTTTGAACTTAACAATGTCAAAGTGAGATTTTAATTTAGAATAGAAAACAGTGAAGTTATTTGTTTACATTGTTTTACTACGGAAGAGTATGTAGTTGCAAATGTATCTAGACCATACTCATTGCTACATTTATTAAATATTTTAATTGACTTTAACACTGGTGAATTACTATATTGTTGGATTCTTGACCTTGAGCCGTATAAGGTAATGTGTTTTGGGCGTGTGGATGGATTAGGGACAGACAAGTCAAACAGAGAGAGCAAGTTAGGACTACCAATAAGCTTGTTAAGTAATTTATAGATAAATAGAGGAACTGCGATTACTTGTCGTTTTTCTAAGGACTTACAGCAAAGCAGTTTCCTTAAGTCATCATCATCTCATCCCAACGTCGCCATTAAGACCTGCCTGTGTCGGTGCGACATAAATCACATGGCATAAGAAGAAGTAGCAGTAGAAGAATTTGCCAACTTCACTATGCCTGGAAGCAGAAAGAACTCCATGATTCATATCCTTACTCTCTGAGTAAATCATCTGTTGACAGATCGAAATCCATTCTCTGTTTAAAACACCGCTACGTCCACGGAGAAACAGAAGGGTTCTTGATAGCAATTCAGTTTAGAGTGATAATCACACTAACTACCGTAAATATATCTTAAAGGACGAAATGCATGACAGATGCAAGACATGCGGAGAAAGTTGAGACACTGGAGCATAATGTGGGTGCATGTAAGTCCATGGCAGGTGAAGAGTACACTCATCGGCATGATGAGGTAGTGAAAATTGTACACCAAAAACAGGGAAACAAGTCTGGACTTATAGATGAGAAAAAGCTGTATTAGAGTACAGACTATCTGATGTGCTCGAAAATCAAAGGTTCAAGCTGTGCTGGAGTCGATCTCTGCAGACTGACAAGACCATAGGATAAAACAGGCCGGATATTGTCCTTACTAACATCATCATCATCACCTGATTATTATTATTATTATTATTATTATTATTATTATTATTATTATTATTATTATTATTATTATTAGAGTTTGTTCCACAGTGGAGCAAGCCAATCTCCACCTGGTTTTATTAAGCGCATCATTTGAAACTATAGTAGATGAACATAGTGCATGTCTTCTTGAAGGCGATCATGCCAGTGTTTCCTGGGCCGGCCGCGTGGTCTATTTCCAGATGGTGTGATGCGAAATGCCGTCTGTACAGTAGATGAACCTTCTCTACGTATCACATGGCCATATCACCGAAGTCGGGTCTCACGCATCTTGTCTACGAATTGTCTTTGCTAACAAACAGCTCATTAAGACTGATCTCCTGAATGTGACGATCCCTTCAGATCACAATGTCCACCAGGCCTATGGCCATAAGATTGAAAAATATACTGATGACTTCGCAGCAGAAATTCTAAAACTGCGGCAAATGGACCTGACAACATTGATGATTGTCATCATCTTCGCAACAGGAATTGTATACAGTAACTTGCATCATCATCTGTACATCACCTATATTCTTAAACAAATGCAGAAAGCTGTCATTCTAAATACCTGCCGCATGACAAGAACCTTCCTATCAAAGTAGTAGAGGATGAGAGAACTTGACAACAGTCCGTCTCCTAACGGATAAACCGCCATTGTGAGTGAAATGCGAATAATTAATAATAATAATAATAATAATAATAATAATAATAATAATAATAATGAAATGAAATGGCGTACGGCTTTTAGTGCCGGGAGTGTCCGAGGACATGTTCGACTCGCCAGGTGCAAGTCTTTTGATTTGACTCCCGTAAGTGACCTGCGCATCGTGGTGAGGATGAAGTGATGAAGACAACACATGCACCCAGGCACCGTGCCAGCGAAATTAGCTTGTCTTCTTCTTTCTCTATCGCTTTTCCAACACCTGTGGGGTCGCGGGTTAGAACCGTGTTACACATTTGGATATAGCCCGGTTTTACGGCCAGATTCCCTTCCTGACGCCAACCCTATATGGAGGGATGTAATCACCATTGTGTGTTTCTGTGGTGGTTGGTAGTGTAGTATGTTGTCTGAAAATGAAGAGGAAAGTGTTGGCACAAACACAAACACCTAGTCCCCGGCCAGAAGAATTATTCAGAGGCGATTAAAATCCTCGACCCGGCCGAAAATCGAACCTGGGACTCTTTGAAATGTTTTTGCTTGTTGCTTTACATCGCACCGACACAGATATGTCTTATGGCGACGATGGGAAACCACGAAAAACCATTTTCACACCAGGCAAATGCTGGGGCTCTACCTTAAGGCCACGACCCTCTGAACCAAAGGCCAGCACGCTAACCATTTGGCCATGGAGCCGGACTATAATAATAATAACAATAATAATAATAATAATAATAATAATAATAATAATAATAATAATAATAATAATAATAATCTATCGAATGTATACTTCTGGATGACCATAAAACTAAATAATGCTCTACAAAGAACGAATTCAGAACTTTTACTGAGACTAAAGCTAAATATTATCCTTAAAGCACGCCAAATGTCAACGCAGTATGTATGAATGAAAACCTGCAACCTGTTTTCCAGCCATTGACCGCGTTAGGGATGGAATGAATGAAGTCCACATTTTGCGGCTAGGATAGGAATTGTGCCGGCTGCTGAGGCCTGTCGCCCTCCTCACGGGCAATGTTTAATGACTGACAGATGAAATAAAATAAAATAATAGTGGAGAGTGTTGTTGGAATTGAAGATGACAGGGAAAACCGGAGTACCCAGAGAAAAACTGTCCCGCTTCCACTTTGTCCAGCACAAATCTCACATGGAGTGACCGGAATTTGAACCACGGAACCCAGGGGCGAGAGGCCGACGCACTGCCGCCTGAGCCACAGAGGCTTGTATACTACATATAATCCTCTAGACTATATATTTATTATTCTGCGGTACCCACGATTTAATTTAACTCGGAAATAATAAAGGCTGCATGAACGTTTCAAACTGTCGTTGGTTAAAATATACAAGCACTTTGGTCGTTCCTGGATAATCACTACAATATTGACAAAGCGAGTTTCAGATAATCGACGCGATATTTACCCACTTTGCTTTTTGTTTTAAATTTAATATTACTGGTGAGAACAGAAGCAGATATAGAAGGTGAACATAATTCAAATAAATTCGTCTATTATTCTTTAGTTTTTCAGATTTCTCAAGAGATAATAGGCACTTAAGGAACTACTTTCATGGGATCGCTTTTTAGCATTATGAATAAGCCTCTTATCTTTGATTATGACGATACATGTATCACAAAGAAGTGTTAAATACTTTCACTCTCTGTATTCTGTTCAGCATCAGTGATTGACAGGCTGAGACACAGAACTTCCTGCCTAGATTCACTGCACGGAGAATATGAGAATGGCAAAAAATATTTAAAAAAAAACAGATGGAATTTGTAACATTATATGAACGTTCGGTATTTGCGGACACAGCTCTAACCTGAAGGCAAAGTCCAGAAACATAAACAATCAACATGTCAATCAAATTAAATTGAATTCCCTTTAAGGTATATGTATTTGTAGGCAATTTTTCTCCATGTTAATTGTTCAAATGCACCCTTGTTAATGGAATTCACTTTTAGCGTAATAGCTTCTTGTTTTTGGAGCAGCACATCGAGTACATGATGTACGAGTAAGAGTGGTAACAGTGAAGTCTGAAGTACTGCAATAAGGTGAAGCAAGTTAGATCTACCTTCAACAAACTTAAAACTTTATTAAACCTTTGTTAAACCAAAGTTGGGCCGATGACCTAGACGTTAGGTCCCTTTAAATAACAAGCATCATCATCATCATAGAAGATATAATCATAGACGCTGCCTGCCGAAGGTGGTAAAGGCGTGCTAGTTTCACCCGGATGGACGTGGGTTCGATTCACCGTCAGGAAGTCGAAAAAAAAATTAAAAAACGATATTTCCACTTCCATACGTGCACAAGGCCTGAGATTCACTCAGCCTACCCCAAAATGAGTACCAGGTTAATTCCTGGGGCAAAGGCGGCCGGACGTAGAGCTAACCACTCTACCCCACCAAGTGCAGAGAGATTACGGATAATAGAAGACTTTATCTTCCACTCCTCCAAAGGCCTCCATGGCGTGTACGGAGATGACTGCTTTATTTTTATATAATCATAGCCACGGAACCTCCAGTTTTACGGGGAATTCAAACCGCAGGAACGTGGCTTACCATTGCAAAAATCCCACTTGCTTTATTTTAAGACTACAGCAGGGGATTTAAAGCAGAATTCTTTTACATGTTAAAATTATATCGGAGGATCTATCGAGATTCGAACCTAGAACGCCTGGTTGGAAAACCAACAGCGAAGTCACGTAACTATTCACGGCTGCATGGTTAAAAATAGATATCGAAATCAAATATATTTTAATGCTTCTGAATGACCTGGCCGAGAATACTGTAGATGGGCTGTTACGTTAGCCGACTCACCTTTCGGAAAGGCGCCGAGACGCCAGAGAAGAAAAGGCTGCAGACAGAAACGGGCTCCGACGCCTCGAGGCGTTTCCCAGTTAGATAGAGGTAGTTTCCCAAAGAATATCATTTGACAGCCCACGTAAACAAGCCCTACATAATCCTGACGCTCGAGCCAAAGAGATTGTAGCGCCCGTCTCGTTTGCCAGGGTTGTGTGGAACGGAAAAGATTCCTTCTTTGTGTGACGTCGCCTTGCTTCAAAACTCGAGCCTCGCTATTTCAGATAACGAGAATGAACGTAGACAACAAAACCTCTATTGAGAGCAGAATTCTTTGTGTATTAGCTCATTCAATTACAAATGCCGTATACAGGGTGGTCGGAAAAAACGTGAACGTGCTATATGAGCGTTAGAGGGTTGGTCATATTAATGAATAATTTGAAAAAAAAATAATTCGATATCTCGCGCCGTTATCATTCTATCAGCTGCTAAAGTTATCCAATCAAATCACTTCGCGGGCGAATTCAAATGGGCTTTGCGAAGCGATGTTGATAAATCTGCACGTGACTTAAGACCGGCTTGAGAGGAATGCCGAGAAATCGGCATCAAACACAAACACACCGCGGATTTCAGCCTGTGCCACCGTAGCGTACTTGATATGTCGCCCGGAGGTCCGTATTCAAATCCTTTCCCTGACGAAGTTCTTCTCTTCGATTGGTGTTCTGAAGCCGGTTTTAAACCACGTACAGATTTAGCTACGCCGCCTCACAATACACATTTGAATTTGCCCGCGAAGTGATGTGATTGGCTAGCTTCAATACCTGATAAAATGAGATATTGAATTATTTTTTCCAAATTATTTATCAGTATGACCAACCCTGTAATGTTCACATACCCAGTTCACGTTATTTCCGACCATCCTGTATATATGAACCCAAACGACCAGGATGTATTAGTCCAATAGAGAATTTTTTCACAGACCCTGTGTATATGGACCCAAATGACCAGGATGTATTAGTCCAATAGAGAATTATTTCACAGACCCTATGTATCGGACCCAAACGACCAGTCTCTATTAGTCCAATACAGAATTATTTCACAGACCCTGTATATATGGACCCAAACGACCAGGATGTGTTAGTACAATACAGAATTATTTCACAGACCCTGTATATATGGACCCAAACGACCAGGATGTATTAGTCCAATAGAGAATTATTTCACAGACCCTGTATATATGGACCCAAACAACCAGGATGTATTAGTCCAATAGAGAATTATTTCACAGACCCTGTATATATGGACCCAAACGACCAGGATGTATTAGTCCAATAGAGAATTATTTCACAGACCCTGTATATATGGACCCAAACGACCAGGATGTATTAGTCCAATAGAGAATTATTTCACAGACCCTGTATATATGGACCCAAACGACCAGGATGTGTTAGTACAATAGAGAATTATTTCACAGACCCTGTATATATGGACCCAAACAACCAGGATGTATTAGTCCAATAGAGAATTATTTCACAGACCCTGTATATATGGACCCAAACGACCAGGATGTATTAGTCCAATAGAGAATTATTTCACAGACCCTGTATATATGGACCCAAACGACCAGGATGTATTAGTCCAATAGAGAATTATTTCACAGACCCTGTATATATGGACCCAAACGACCAGGATGTGTTAGTACAATAGAGAATTATTTCACAGACCCTGTATATATGGACCCAAACGACCAGGAGGTATTAGTCCAGTAGATAATTATTTCACAGATTCTGTTAGCTTACATTCGGGAGATAGTGTATTCAAACCCTATTATCGCCAGCCCTGAAGACGATTTTCCATGGTTTTCCACTTTTACACCCGGAAAACCCTGCAAATATACCTTCATTAACATCACGGTTACTTCCTTCCCACCGAGCTCGATAGCTGCACTCCCTTAAGTGCGGCCAGTATCCAGTATTCGGGAGATAGTGACTTCCAATCCCACTGTCGGCAGCCCTGAAGATGGTTTTCCGTGGTTTCCCATTTTGACACCAGACAAATGCTGGGGCTGAACCTTACTTAAGGCCACGGCCACTTCCTTCCCATTCGTAGCCCCTTCCTGTTCCATCGTCGCCATAAGACCTATCTGTGTCGGTGCGATGTAAAGCAACTTGTAAAAAATTTTCCTTCCCAGTCTTATCCCGCTTGTACCCTATAGTTCCCTTAACATGCGCCTTATGTCGGGACGACATAAAAGCAATACCAAACATATCTTGTATTTCTGAAGCCAAACAACCAGAATAAAATAATCCAATAGAGAATATTTTCACAGATCTTATATTTATCGAACAAACATGCAGGATATCGCCCTTGAGCCTGCGAAAACCGCAATGTGAACTATTTCAACTTAGAATTTTGCCCGGTATTGTTCTTTCATCTAAGGTTCAATATTCTAGCTCATATGTGCTGCGGGTCAGTACTTATCACGATAGAGAAGAATTTCACAAACATCATATATATAGATTAGTTCTTCTTCCGCTTCTTCTTCTACCGCGCCTTGTCTCTTATATCGGGTCAGCGACATGGCAGCGACATTTCCATAGCACCCTGAGCTGTGAGCACGAGCTTTGCCATATCCATTTTGATCTTCGGAACCAAGGTCAGTTTCGGTCTTCCGCGGCCTGTTTTTCCTCCTCCTTTACTCTTCTGAGCAAGTGCTCGTCTTCCCTTCTTTGCACGTGGCTATACCAGAAATGTCTTCACCGAGCTCGATAGCTGCAGTCGCTTAAGTGCGGCCAGTATCCGGTACTCGGGAGATAGTAGGTTCGAACCCCACTGTCGGCAGCCCTGAAAATGGTTTTCCGTAGTTTCCCATTTTCACACCAGGCAAATGCTGGGGCTGTACCTTAATTAAGGTCACGGCCGCTTCCTTCCCATTCCTAGCCCTTTCCTGTCCCATCGTCGCCGTAAGACCTATCTGTGTCGGTGCGACGTAAAACAACTAGCAAAAAAAAAAAGAAATATCTTCATGGCACCACCAAGGGTTATGCGGTTATAACAAAATCGCAGTAACCAATGGCGGCGTGTCTAATATAATGTTATTGGCGTTACGTCCCACAACTACTTTTCTGATTTTCGGAGACGACGAGATGCCGGAATTTAGACCCACAGGTGTTCTTTTACATGCCAGTAAATCTATCGACACGAATCTGATGTATTTGAGCATCTTCGAATACCACCGGACTGAGCCAAGTTCGAATTTGCCAAGTTGGGGTCACAAGGTCAGCGCCTCACCAGTCTGAGCCACTCAGCCCGGAAAAATGAGTCGTACTAGGTAATATGAGGACTGAGGTAGTTTCCTGTTGCTTCCCTCGCCGTGCCAGAAAATGTTGGAGCACAACTGACCCTATGATTAACATCTTTACTCTGAATTTCATTACTCAGCACCACCTCAGCAGCCTCCATACCGCCGTAGCCATTAGTGAAACAGAGAATTAAATAGAAATGTTATTTAGCTATGGCTTGCACCAGCTGACAGATGCAATAATAGTGAATCCGTGAATAAATGGCCAAAAGTGGGGGCGTTACTTAAGCACCTTCAAATAACACGGAACTGAGCCGAGATCGAATGCGCCAACTTTGCCTCGGAAAACCGGTGCTCTATCATCTGACTCACTCAGCCTGGCAGAATGGAATGACGTGGACTTCGTCATATTTATTTATTTATTTATTTATTTATTTATTTATTTATTTATTTATTTATTTATTTATTTATTTATTTATTTATTTATTTATTTATTTATTTATTAGGTGCAGTCGATATTCTTAAATTTGCGTGATCTCATGGAAGACGGACAACATTAAGTGAAAGAGTCTTTCTGAATAAACATGACCTAATATAATAATTCAATCCAGCTCAATAGACATCTCTATATTTCATTTCTTTTACAATACATAGCGATTTGAACAAAACATCATTATCTTGACTAGAAAGCAGACATGTGTATTTGACTGCCAGAGATATTATTCAACTGAGTGAGCAAGAAATTGGTAATATTCTGAGTGAATGCAGACGAAGTCGAAGTCTATCCATCCAAACAAAAGTAATATTGAATCTGTCACCAACAAGCTCTGCGGAAGACAGGGCATTCTTCCCTCGCATTGAAGCAGCGTCTATGCAACGTGTCTGTGTTTTCTTCAGATGTGCAAAAGGAACTGCTTTCTCTCCATTTTTTATTATCCATTTAGAGGAAAAATCGAACAATGAATTGGATCCTCAGGAGCAGATTGTTCTTTTCCCTTTATCCAATAATTCTCTCGTATGTCTATTGCTCACGGTAAAATGTTTCGTAAAATTTGTTTTACAATTAATTTTATAAAAAAATTTGTGAAAACAAGTTGTGTTGCTCACGGTAAAATTATTTTATAAAATCCCTGGAAACATCGGGATGACCATCTATGAACTCACTTCTGAACTAAGATGTATATGTGCTGCCATCTATCGATAAACTTATAAACCAAGAATCAGCTGTTCAACTTACAGTGTGTTTGAGAGTGTGGCTCCAACAAACAAAGCAAAACTTGCTGCTTTAGCTGCAATTATATGTTGTACGGTGGTAAAAAGGAAGAAAAGAAATGCCAGGAAATGCTGGACTCGGGATTGGATCAAAATAAGAGAAGAAGGTAGAGGATAGCTGTCCTTGGTCGAAAATTAGTTGAGGTTAGAAGACCAACATTCATATAGGAATTCGGCGATTGTGTTTTCTGCCTCTCTTCTTGCATTTCTATTGTGGTAAAGTGGCGTTTTAACCTCGTACAAACATGGATATTATTCTGGTATTTGTCCAGTAAAACACTAACAGCTTCCTTAGTCCACCCGGGTCCTGCCATTTTACAAAGAAGTGTTTGTTTACTGTCGAGCTTCACAATCTTCTCACGACGTAGCGCAAGCATCATCGTGATGTCAGCTTCGCTGATTGGTTCGTTTCGTAAAATTAATTTTACGGAATAGAACATGTCTTATTTTATGAAAAGTTTTATCAAAGGTTTTGTAAAACTTGAATTTGACCGTGAGCAACAGAAATTTTATAAAATTAAATTATTGTACAATAAATTTGACAGAAAATTTTACCGTGAGCAACAGGCATTAAATTGTATCAACACTACTGCTGTTACTTTTCTTTTTAATGTTGAAAACATTAAGCAATTTCCTCAATTGTGCAGACATTTGAAGGGCTAAAGGGTCCAAAAAGGTTTCAAATTGTGAGTCTTGGATATCTCTACTAAACTAAAATAAAAACACAAATTTCGGAAATAACTTCCGTCCTAAATACATTTTCGGGGAACAGCCTAAAATCGCTTGTTTCTTTACTCGTCTTCTTTTTTTTATTCAAATCCAAGCCAAATTAACTCATTTACATCATTCTTTCTGTAATGTTCTCCTTGGTTAACACTCTCAGACGTTTTTTGATTTTTTGAAAAATGTCCACCCCAAATGTAGTTATAAGGGCTTCAATGAAACTCTACATTGACTCACATTAGCGCTCGTAGTGGCGCTTAAGTGAAACAATGCATTGACTCACATTAGCGCTTTTTAGTGGTAGAAAAAGGCAAACTGCTAATCTAATCGCTCGGATAAAGATGCTTAAGAAAAGGATTATAATTTTTTGGAATAAATAAATAATATATTCTCATACTTTATTATATTTCATTTACGTGAAATTCGTAGCTCATATCCCTAGGATGTTTCCAACATTGAGTTGCTTGCCTGAAGAGCTAGAACCGTGGATTTTTTTATTATTTTTTTTTCTTTTACAATCTGCTTTACGTCGCACTAATCCTTCGGAGGTTTTCGGCGACGGAAGGGTGGGAAGTGGCTCGAATTGGGAAGGTGACATCCGTGGCATTAATTAAGATACAGACCCAGCATTTACCTTATGTGAAAATGCGAAACGACGGAAAATCATCTTGAGGACTGCATGGTAGGATTTGAATCCACCATCTCTCGAACGCAAGCTCACAACTACGCGACCATAACTGCACGGCCAACTCACTCGGTTCCATGGCTAGTGCGCTGGCTTTTGGTCCGAGCGGTTCTGGTGTATGCTGAAAACGGCATACACCACACACATCCATCCCCCGAGACATAGGAATTACCAATTGAGGTTGAAATCTCCGATCCGACCGGGTATCGAACCGAGAATCCAGACGCTTCCCAGAACCCCATCCTCACTGACGCGCAGGTCGCCTGTAGACGTCACTTCGGAAAACTTGCACCAGGATGCCATACACTTCTTGACTGCATCAATGACGGGATAGAGCGAAATATGTTCCGGAAATGGACAGGGCAGGATAGCTTCAGTGAAATAAATGACGGTGACTGGTGCTCTAAAGAATGGTACGCGTGTCACAAGCAGATAGTATTGACGGTAATACTGTCGGCAAGAAAGGGGAGGGATTTGTGAGTTGGTATATACAAAGGACCAAAAGTGAGTACCAGGTTAATTCCTGGGGGCAAAGGTGGCTGGGTGTAGAGCTAACCACTCTACCCCATCAAGTGCCAAGGTTACGGATAATGGAAGCCTTCACCTTCCACCTCTCCAAGGGCCTTCATGGCCTGTACGAAGATGACTTTGCTATTTGCTTTTTTTTTTTTTTACATACAAAGGACAGGTTGGTTACGGATTTTCAGGAAAATGGTGTAAAAAAAATGCCAGGGTCCGACTCCTTGGCTGAATGGTCAGCGTTGAGGCCTTCGATTCAGAGGGTACCGGGTTCGATTCCCGGCAGGCTCGGACATTTTAATCACCTTGATTAATTATTCTGGCCCGGGGACTGGGTATTTGTGTTTGTTCCAATACTCGCCTCTTCATATTCAGACGACATACTGCACTACCAACCACCACCGAAATACGCAATAGTGATTACATCCCTCCATACAGGGTTGGTGTCAGGAAGGGCAACCGGCCGTAAAACATGGCCAGATACATATGTGCAACACAGTTCGCACCCGCGCGCGACCCAACAGGTGTGGGAAAAGCGGTAGAAAAGAAGGAGGTGTAACAAATGCTAGGAAGAGAAGAAAAAGGTGCTAGTATTAATGAACTTGGTTGTAGTACCTATTTAGTTTTTTAAAGCACTCATTTATGGCATTCTCGAATACCAGGAAGACTGCGAGTAACATATTGTTCTACCATCAAGCGGCACACCTTTCTCAGTGTGAATGCGTTGCTGGAGTTGTCACGATGCGAATCCATGTGCAGTCAAAAATAAACCTAGTGAGTGAGAGCAAGTACAGTGCCAAGTCCAAATACCCTTGTTTCATTCGATATAAACACACATTTTACATAGAGGTTCATGGTCGACCGTCTGTCACAGATGAAAGTGAGTGTGAGCTCTCTAGTTTCGAGCTTGGCGTGTAAAGGACGGCCATATTACCGATGCGGTAGTCCGAAAGCAAAGCTAAGCCATCTCTGTACCGACCATGAGGCCCTTGGAAGAGCCTAAGATACCTTGTTACCTCGGCACTATGGCAGAGAGTGGTTAACTGTATGTCCTGTCAACTTTAACTTGGTTTTCATTCTTGGAGAATTCTAAGTCAAACTCAAAGCCATATACCTCTCCAGAAGTAAAAATCCCATCTCAGAAATGTCTTACTTCGTGACAGAAAATCAAACTGAATTTGTTCTTCACCGCCTCGGTCAGGCGGTCCTAATGCCCTTCTACTTTGGACTTCAACAGTCCTCTGTAGCCGTTCGTGTTGTTTCGAAATTCTGTCATTTCCCATCTGACATCTAGGTTATAACCAATTTTTAATCACAAAGGAAAGTAAAGGGGTGGTGCTCCAGATCATTGCTGTTTCTGTCAAATTTATTGTACAATAATTTAATTTTATAAAATTTCTGCTGTTCACGGTCAAATTCAAGTTTTACAAAACCTTTGATAAAACTTTTCATAAAATAGGACATGTTCTATTCCGTAAAATTAATTTTACGAAACGAACCAATCAGCGAAGCTGATATCACGATGATGCTGGCGCTACGTCGTGAGAAGATTGTGAAGCTCGATAGTAAACAAACACTTCTTTGTAAAATGGCAGAACCCGGGTGTACTAAGGAAGCTGTTAGTGTTTTACTGGACGAATACCAGAAATATCCATATTTGTACGAGGTTAAAACTCCACTTTACCACAATAGATATGCAAGAAGAGAGGCAGAAAACACAATCGCCGAATTCCTATATGAATGTTGGTCTTCTAACCTCAACTAATTTTCGACCAAGGACAGCTATCCTCTACCTTCTTCTCTTCTTTTGATCCAATCTCGAGTCCAGCATTTCCTGGCATTTCTTTTCTTCCTTTTTACCACCGTACAACATATAATTGCAGCTAAAGCAGCAAGTTTTGCTTTGAATATTGAATTTTCACGACCGCATTGTAATCGAAACAGACTTTCAACGTATTAGGTCGTGTTACGTACATGTAGGACGTGTTGAAGAGATGTTAAGTACAGAACAAAAATGGCCAGCCGGACACCAGTGGGATCCGAACCCACAACCTCCCGGGAGGTATTTTACAATGAATGTTCACGAATTGTCCGACAGATATTGATGTAACATTTTATCAAATTAGTGTCTATAGTACAAATATTAGCGTCCATGTGTTTAGGCAATAAATAAATTTATAAACTGCCTGAAAGTAAGAAACAACTTAATGAAAATATGTCATGTGTCGTTCTTCAAAGGACGTTATAAAACTCTATGAAATCACACTCAAAAATATTTAGAAATGTATAAACATTTGTTTATTTCTGTTTAAATTCCTTTAAAACTTGAAATTTGGAACTTACCTTAATGAAGACTTCACTCGAGAAGTGAATTCGGGTTCGATTCGTGAGAATGGACATTTTTTGAGCTGTAACAATACTCTTACTGGTTTCATGTCCCATTAACTGCTTTTAAGGTTTCCAGACATGACAAGGTGACAGAATTCTGTCCCGTTCTTCTTCTTATTATTCTTATTCTCCTTCTTCGTCGTCGTCGTCGTCGTGCCCTTTCTCCCAATATATTGCGGTTGGCAGTTCATATCTTTATGTGGTGGTTGGCAGTGTGTTGTCTTGTAAAGTAGAGAAGAGTATGATTACAGACAGAAATACTCTATCCCCGAGCTATATGAATTAACCATACGCACCGAGCGAGATGGTTGTGCGTTTAGGGGCTGGCAGTGATAAGCTTGCATTCAGGGGATAGTAGGTTTTAGTCCCACTGTCGGCAGCCCTTAAGATGGTTTTCCGTAGTTCCCCATTTTCACACCAGGCAAATGCTGGGGTATGTATGTATGTTTAGTCCTCAGCCCGAAGGCTGGTTGGATCCTCAACAGTTCCGCCATCAGCTGTCATAGATGGCCTAGGCATCACTGAAGAGGCGTACTAGGGAAATGAGGAGTGAGGTAGTTTCCCGTTGCTTTCCTCACCGAGCCACAAGTTGCTATTACACATCAGTCTGCCAAGCCCACTGAAATGCATGCACCAACTGACCCTATGAGCAATATTTTCACACCATTCATAGCAGGGACTGGCTGCAGAAGGAATGGCATTACTAGCATTACTCATACCTCAGTCACTTTCATTTTGTCAAAGCTAAGGATAAAGCTGAGACAGGTCAATGAAAGTAACAAAATTGCTCTAGCCCATACCAGAAGACATAGTGCACTGTAAACACTAGGTCCTGCCAGCAAAGGCACCAGGATTTGAATAGGCATGCTGGGGTTGTTAGCTTAATTAAGGCCGCGGCCGCTTCCTTCCCACTCCTAGGCCTTCCTCATTCCATCGTTGCCGTAAGACTTATCTGTGTCGGTGCGACGCAAAGCAACTTGTAAAAATTAACCATCCCCGAGTCGGCCTGGAATCGAACCTGGGATCCTTCTAAACCGAGACCGAATTCGCCACCTTGGATCGAGAAGGCCAACTCTTTTCTCGTCGTAGCCACTGTATTTTCAAGTAGTTCAGTAAGAAACATCTTTGAATACGAGCATATGCGGTCATAGCGACTGAGAAGCTCAATAATTAAAGATACCTCTTTCTACTGCTGGATCGTTCCCTTACGTGTTTCTGAAGTCTTTCGCTTTGAAACACGTACTTATTTAAGAGGTTGTTCACAGACTATGGTGGTCTTTGTGCTTGTTAATTCTTAACATTTAGGAAATGAGACCGTTGCCAAGTAAAGTGACCCAGTGGCCTTCAGTATATACATCATCATTAAACTTTACAACTTGGCAAGTACTTCGTCTTGTGTAACAGGTACTAATTTCATTGCTTAACATCTGCAGTTTTCCGTGAATTTGAGATTTTGTTGCTCATAGGAACGAACGTGACTAGTTCTCAGCAGACTGGAGATGGAAATGTCACCTCTCATTCGTCGGTCCGTAGATTAAGTCAATCTTCAGAAAACACATCTCTGAGTCTGGTTTTACGTACGATAGATGTCTACTCATTTCCAAGACCATCAACATGAAGCCTTGTGCAAGAGTTGACCACGCCCTTACCTGTACTCTCTGAATTTGAAAAATCTCGTTGGATCTGGTGTTTTAGCGCAGTAGCGGCGATTTCAAATTTGAAGGGGGGAGGAAGGCGCAAAAATTTATAGACAACAAAAAGGGCCCGGGTTTAAGTGCTATAGCAGTAGATGTTACCCTTACTCACAGCACATATTACACGCTGTTGCGGTGTATGAATCGGTTAGCCGCATCGAATTAATACTTTTGCTTATATTCGCTAAGTATTTTTCCTAATAATTAAATAAGGAATTAGCTGAATAAACAATAGGGCTTGTACAAACTGCTTTTTTTATAATTTCTAGTTTAGGGAGATTTTTAGTAATTCTTCAGTCTGTCAAAACTTAAAAAATATCAGGTGGCTAAAATGGAAAAGAAATATACCCTCCCCCCCTAATCACTGCTACTGTTCAGCGTGTTTAAGTCGTACACAGTGTTCTTCCGTATTAGTATTTGGCTTACCAGCCTTGTGTACCGCACTTGTGAGTATAGAAGCTCTCTGTTATTAACCTGTGTCCCCTCAGCGTCTATGCTCGCGTGTGACGTTATTAATTATTTATTTTCAATGAGACTCGTATTCCGTGCCATGGAATATGAATTCTGAAATAAGTATTGTACCATTTGTTTATGATTATGGTAGTGTGTAAATTAAGAAAATCGGAGCAGGTAGTGTCCGAGTCAATACCGCTGAAAGTTTTGGCGCAAAACTCCTTACCCAGGTATCGTTGCCGTGGGGTGTTTCTAGAGTTGATAAAGAAGGAAATGGGCGCAACGACCTTGCATGTCTTGTTTACTTCTCACAGTGGTCATTAATATTATCCAAATTTTGTTTAAGATTTAAACAAACCTGAAAAAATACGCTGTCAGTAGTCAAAAAGAGGTAGGCCTATGTTCAACAATAAAGTATATAATTCAGAAAAATGAACACTGGAATTTTATGAATAATATAAAAACCTATATGATATATTTGATGTATGATTGTACTACGTTGTACTGCTACATATATTTGAGCAAGATGAACAGCAGTCCAAAAAGGCTAATTTGGAAAAGAAGAGGCACTGTGAGCCTTATTTTCATGACTTGGGACACAAGTATAAAATTAATAACTGGGAAGTTATTTGTGCGTGCGGAACAATCACAAATTTATCTGTGAATGTTTTCAAGCATTTCATACACCCTATTAATGTTCTGCAAGGTATTACAAATGCGATTTTAATAGATTCCATCCAGATTTATAAAATCATCTATATAACCTAAAGGAATTTGAAAAAATAGGGGTTAGCTTCCCGAAAATAATGAATATTGCAAAATTATTTAAATTTAAAAAATTAATTAAAAGTATTGTATTTCTATTGTGTTCATAGATTAATCAATAGGTTGAACCTTTGTGGTTTCCCCTTCAAAACGACTGCTCGAATTTCATACAATTTCCAAGCTTACGCGTTTCTGAGCTATAATAATTTTGCCGCTCGGGAAACCGGTAATTTTTTATTCCAACTTTGTGATCGTCCTGAGGCGGCGTGTGGCGTAACGAGCTTAAAGTTAATTTTATGTAAATTATTTGATCCTCTTCTTTCAAACCATATATTGAATATTTGGATATGCGTAATAGTTCCACAGTAATCAAGATTTAAGTTTTCCCCCATACTGGACCCGCGGGATAAGACATTTTCCGTCAAAATTGGCAATATGTAAATTGCAAGTATAAGGCTACAACATATAAACATTAAAATTTTTACAATCATAGGTCCAGATCTGTCTGGAGCTGTATTAAAAATCAAATCGGTCTCCTTGGTAATTCCAAAACCGAGGTGATAATAATAATTTTGCTATTTGCTTTACGTCACACCGACACAGATAGGTCTTTTGGCGACGATGGGATAGGAAAGGGCTAGGAGTAAGAAGGGAGTGGCCATGACCTTAATTAAGGTACATCCCCAGCATTTACCTGGTGTAAAAATGGTAAACCACGGACAACCATCTTCAGGGCTTCCGACAGTGGGGTTCGAACCCACTATCTCCCGAATGCAAGCTCCCAGCTGCGTGACCCTAACCTCACGGTCTACTCGCTCAGTTGAGAAGAAGATCTCAACCTACTCCTCATAACCTGGGGAAAAAATTAACTTCAAATAAAATTCAGAACTTGTTCTTTTTCTCCTTCAATTATTCCTCCCCAAGATTCTACCTCACTATTGATCAAAATTCCTTAAAAAGTAAGTAAAGTTTATTTTACGCCATAAAATGGTCTAAAGATGAGCCAAGTCTTAATGTGAAAGAACCAACAAAAAACCGAATGTATTTTAGCAAACTTCAGTGAGTTCGTTTATTTTTCAGTGGTTTTAACGTCACTCTAATACATCGAAAGTTTTCGGAGGTGCAATGATGACAAAGGGATAAAATTGGCAAGGTAGCGGCCGTGGCTTTATTTAAGTTATAGCCTCAGCATTCGCATGATGTGAAAATGGGAAATCACAGAAAATCAATTTTCAGGCCTGCCAACGAATCCACCATCTCCCAAATGCAGGCACACGGCTGTGTGACCCGAACCGCATAAACAATTCACTCGGTCATTCAAATTCATGATATAAAGTGTACTGAAAATTGTGCATCAAATCTGTACAAATCTTCCACGTCCACTTTTCTCCAGTACTTTCCCTTCAGTTAAATTATTCAAGAGCGTATTATGGGGAAAGGTTGGTTCAGTGAGTTTAGCAATCCTTTTCCGCTCAGTTAGGTTCAATGTTCACTTTCCTCGGATTTTCTATTCCATTAGCCTCTCAACGTGGGACGACTTTCACTACCTGGCTACCATGTGCTGCGGGAGTAATATAGCACCGAGCATGCTATGAGTGCAGGCTTTTAGTTAATCGGGCATAAATGACAAGCGGTTCAATGGATTTTGCCAAAATGTTCAGTTTGTTATTAGTGTATAAACAAACAAACAAACAGCATAAATTACTGGAATTATATAAGGTCACTGAAGTGGAGGAATCTTCTGAGCTTTCAAATCGAACAAGAGATATGGCTGAACCAAATATAGAAGTAGCTAGTACCCGGATTTTTGAGATATAAGATCATAATACAGGTTTCTGTACTATACTCATTAATACACACAGTGCACAAACTACATACATTTCCTCCGCAGTAACCAGTACACATTCATTTACCCTCGACCGGAACGGAAATAACATACTGTGTGATCTCATGCGAGGTTGAGAATAAATATCTGCCTATTCTATTATCATATTTACGAACTCGACGTAGAAAACAACTGAAAATTTTCACACAGGATATAAACAGTTCTTTGCAGCATTCTGAGAACCATAATTCGCCGTAAATATTTCCCTTTGCCCTTTATAATTCCTCATGTCCACTCACACAAACCCACCGATCAATTAATTACGGCCGATATTTTCTCGTGTATCAAAAGCAACATCAGTGTCACGATCACTACTTTTAATCTAAATCCTAGTATTTGCTTAATGAAACTAAACTTTCCGCACAATCATTCTGTAAAACATGGTTAATTTTCGAATGCGCGATCACAAGAAAACGTTTAGCTGTCATGATGTCAACAACAGAACTTATTGTTTTTTCAGACGCGATTTATCATATGTAATCGATAAAAACTCTATAGATGTACGTATCAAATGAAAGATCGATGCTTCGTCTGTAGATATATATATTAGTACACTTGTAATAGTTCAAGAAATATTCGCTAGATAGAAGCAGAAATCAGAAGGTGCTACGCGCGTGCAATGCACGTCACTCCGCGACAGAGAGCGTTGGGGAGTCTGCGTGCAGTGTACGGCACTCCACGTTGAGTGATTACTTGTCTTTTCAGTCCATCCCGTTTTCAGTATCTTTCTCCAGATTCACGAGCAAGACGTCTCTAATAATCAAGTTCAAATTTAGGAATGGTTTACGGACGAGATTTTCTTCTGAAGATGCAGAGCAAAGTTCTCTACGAAACGTAAAGAATTTCACCCTGTTTTCTGACATGGCAAAAGCCCAAAAGAATACAATAAGTGAAATGGCGTACGTCTTTCAGTGCCGGGAGTGTCTGAGGACAAGTTCGACTCACCATGTGTATGTTCAGTCTTCAGCCCTGAGGCTAGTTGGATCCTCAACAGCTCTGCCATCAGCTGTCATAGATGGCCTAGGCATCACTGAAGAGGCGTATACTAGGGAAATGAGGAGTGAGGTAGTATCCCGTTGCTTTCCTCACCGAGCCAGAAGTTACTATTACATATCAGTCTGCCAAGCCCACTGAAATGCATGCACCAACTGACCCTATGAGCAACATTTTCACACCATTCATAGCAGGGACTGGCTGCAGAAGGAATGGCATTACTTGCATCGCTCATACCTCAGTCACTTTCATATTATCAAAGCCAAGGATAAGACTGAGACAGATCAATGAAAGTAACAAAATTGCTCTAGCTTATACCAGAAGACATAGTGCACTGTAAACACTAGGTCCTGCCAGCAAAGGCATACGACTCACCATATGCAGGTCTTTTGATTTGACACCTTTAGATGACCTGCGCGTCGTTATGAGAATGAAATAATGATGAAGACGACACATACAGTACACCCAGCCCACGTGCCAGCGAAATTAAGCAATTATAGTTAAATTTCCTGACCCTGCCAGGAATCGAACCCAGGATGACTGTGACGAAAGGCCAACACGCTAACCATTTAGCCATGGAGCCGAACGCCCAAAAGATTATATCATGTCTACAATTACGGGCCGTGAAAGCATCAATTTGAATATAAGAGGTACAATATCTGTACCAATTTTGAACTCACCAGGTGCCACAGAACCAATGTTAAATGCTGAGGAATTACTATACAGAGCGTATCAGACGTACTGTATACCGAAAAAATAATCAGGGTTGCTCTTCGTGCTATGTTACAAACGATGGTGCAATCGGATTGGTGGAGAAGAGAAGGGGAGGGTGCGAAAATGGGGTGTATGATGGAGACGGAGATAATGCTCCGCGCGTATGTGTAAGTTTCTCGTTTGAGTCGCACAGGATTGTCCTTGTGCCTTACAGGCAATATCCACAGTTCGTTTATTAAACAGCCGTAACTGCACACAGAATACAAGAACACACTGTAATTAAGACACAGTCAAGGAATGCACCAGATCGCTTCTCCTCTCGTATGTTGGTCTCAGTAATGTTCTTTATTATTTAACATGCTCGAAGATGCTTCGTTGCCGCCCCACTATTGCGTATTCTTTCACTCAAAGCATTGAAAATAGAATGAAATACAGAACGAAGGAAACAATACGCCCATTGGTTTGATTACAGTTGATGTTCAATAGCTCCCCACTCCTCACCATATTCGATTCACAGACAAAGGTGTGGTAGTGATCTTTGGACTCCGTTCAGGATGTGTGGCGTTGTCGTGCATTACCTCTGTCTCCCACTTCCCCTTCCTTCCCTTCCCTCCTCTGGCGGACAGCAACAGGCAGCGACCAGATCTCTGGCATAGCAAATGCGGCAAGTTCCTCAATTTGAATCTCGCGCCCGGAAGTATCAAAGTAACCTTATTCTTCTTCTTCTTCTTAATCTGTTTACAGCCCAGGGACGGTTTTTCCCCCGAACTCAGCGAGGGATCCCACCTCTACCGCCTTAAGGGCAGTGTCCCTTGAGCTTCAGACTCTGGGTCGGGAGATACAACTGGGGAGAATGACCAGTAACTCGCCCAGGGGGCCTCACCTGCTAATCTGAACAGGGGCCTTGGTGGGGGACTGGAAGATGGGAAGGGATAGACAAGGAAGAGGGAAGGAAGTGGCCATGGCCTTAAGTTAGGTACCATCCTGGCATTTGCCTGGAGGAGAAGTGGGAAACCACGGAAAACCACTTCCAGGATGGCTGAGGTGGGAATCGAAACCCCTCTACTCAGTTGACCTCCCGAGGCTGAGTGGACCCCGTTCCAGCCCTCATACCACTTTTCAAATTTCGTGGCAGAGCCGGGAATCGAACCCGGACCTCCGGGGGTGGCAGCTAATCACACTAACCACTACACCACAGAGGCGGACAACCTGATTCTTTCGAAAAAATGTCTCCGCCAATCCAATTGCGCCATTGTTCTTAACGTAACACAAAGAGCATCCCTGATTTCTTTTTTTTTTTTCGGGTCACCTTGGCATTCCAGAAGCGAGAATTTTTCTCACCACTTCCGTTCTGATTCTTATTTTATTTTATTTTATTTTATTTTATTTTATTTTATTTTATTTTATTTTATTTCTGATGATCATTAATATCGACCTATTTTGATGTTGTGAATACTGTATTCGTCTTGTGTGGGTTTAACATTGCTCTCTTTGCCATGTGTTTCAGCATATCCCGTTCCGCCATTCCCGCCGTATTTTGGGACAAAATGTGAGGCCAATGGGTTCTGCCTGAACGGCGGGACCTGTACTTGGATCATGGTCATCGGAGAAATGGTTTGTCAGTAAGTAATACTCTAACAGTTACAACTGCAGTCGTGAGTTAGTACCCAAACGGTTTTCGAGTCTAAGTGACGTGTTTTGCTGTGCACAATGATTTTTTGCAAAATGATTTTGAAGATGTTTGTTTTATAATCCTCAGGTCATGTTATTGTTTTGCAGATGGCTGGAAACAGCATGAACCGGGTTTTTGAGCGTGGGAGGTTTGGTCATTCTGATGAATAATTTGAAAACTTAATTGGATACCTCGTGCCATTGTCATTTTATAAGCTGATGAAGTTAGCCAATTAGATCACTTCGCGGGTGAATTCAAATTGACATTATTGCTAAATCTGCTTGTGGCTTATGACCGGCTGCAGTGACATGCCGACCGGGCGAGTTGGCCGTGCGGTTAGGGGCGCGCAGCTGTGAGCTCGCATCCGAGAGATAGTGGGTTTGAACCCCACTGTCGACAGCCCTTTTCCGTGGTTTTCTATTTTCACACCAGGCAAATGCTGCGGGTGTGCCTTAAGGCCACGGCCGCTTACTTCCCATTCCTAGGCCTTTCCAATCCCATCGTCGCCGTAAGACCATCTGTGTCGAGGGGACGAAAAGCAAATAGCAAATAGCAAAAAAAAAAAAAAGTGACATATCGAGAAAAACACACCGTGGATTTCGGCCAATGTCACCGTAGTGTTGTTGCTATGGTGCGATTTTGTCCGTGTTCAAATCCCTCTCTTGCGGATTTTTTTCTTTCATTTGGAGCTCTCAACCCGATCTTTTTTTTCTTTTGCTAGTGGCTTTACGTCACACCAACACAGACAGTCTCATGGCGACGATGGGATAGGAATGGTCAAGGATGGGGAAGGAAACGGCCTTGACCATAATTAGGGTACAGCCTCAGCATTTGCATGGTGTGAAAATGGGAAACCACAGAAAACCATATTCAGGGCTGCCGACAGTGGGATTCGAACCCACTATCTCTCGGATGCAAGCTCACAGCTGCGCGCCCCTAACCGCGCGGCCAACTCGCTCGGTCAAACCGATCTTAAGCCACATGCAGATTTAGTAACACGGCCTCGCAAAATCCACTTGAATTCTCCGGCGGAGCAATCTGATTAGCTAACTTTAGCAACTGATAACATGACAACGGTGTGAGATATCAAATCATTTCTTTATGACTCACCCTCTAACAATTATATACGCGGTTCACGTTGTCTCTTAACACCCTGTATAGGTTGCTGGTGTAAACAAAGGAGACAAGCAGATTCTGTCACCTAGAAATCAACGTTTTTACGCGGTTGTTGCACATGAAATTCCGGATTCGATAGTGAAACTTTCAAATGGGGAAAACTCTGTGGCAAAAAAAATATACACCATTAGATGCAGTACACTTCTCAAACAAACAAACAAACAAACAAAAACCCATGGCACTACAGCCCTAATGATTCATGGTCTAACAAGCGACCGCTGCTCGGCTCGAAGGTCTCTGGATTATGAGATGCATCCTCTTGGCATTGTTGGCATTCTAGACCGACGCCGCTATTTCGCAGTCAGATAACTCAAGTGTTTTCACGTAGACCTCGAACCAGCTTTCAGATCCTGGTGGAAATTTCTGATCTGACCCGGAATCGAACCCGGGTGCTTAGGAAAAGACAGACTCCCTACTTCTAGACCACAGGCCACTTCTTCCCATGGGATACACATGCATTTATGTCTGTTTCGAAGACTCTAAGATATTGTTCTTTTGACAGCAACTACGTTGTTGAACCGTTTGTCGTCGTGAAACGTATGGAAATGTTTAAAATGTGGTTGCCGGTTGGCGTGAGGTCTATTGAAGTTTGGTGGATGAAGAAGATACTCAGTTGAGGATTTCTCGACTGATATTCTTGTCAAACCTGGTTGAACGTAATCAT
The DNA here is from genome assembly GCF_040414725.1 of Anabrus simplex. Taxonomy (NCBI): domain Eukaryota; kingdom Metazoa; phylum Arthropoda; class Insecta; order Orthoptera; family Tettigoniidae; genus Anabrus; species Anabrus simplex. The sequence goes on along the minus strand of NC_090265.1, from coordinate 626,537,990 downwards.
GAAACAACGAAACTTCATCTCAACACTGTTGATCAATTTAGCCCGCTTAACACTGACAGCTACAGCACTAACAGTGTCACAACTTATTTCAAAGAATCAGGAATAGCACCCACTGCTCACTGCCAAACAGTCAGCATTATCTTCGAATGAAGACCTGCTTTTTTTTTAGATGTGTTTTGGGATATAATTATCATCTAGCCATTATCGAGATCATTTAATATGTTTCGTCAGATGTCACTAGTCAGTTCAAAAACGAACCGTTTCTGTTTCGACAGTACAGAAAAGTAGAAATCTCCAACCTCCACTGAGGTCAAGAACTCAAAGGAACCCATGTGTGTGGGGCCGATGACCTTCGATGTTAGGCCCCTTAAAACAACAAGCATCATCATCATCATCATCATCATCATCATCATCATCATCATCATCATCAAGATCCCATGTGCTCATGCAGGTATGTGTAAATAGAGGTTTGCAAACTATACTATCCAATACATAGGCAGCATGTGGCAGTGATATTTTGTAAGAAAAACCACATCATCCCAAAATCCGACATTCCATGTTCAAATACCTGATATTTCCTTCAGAGAGCAGATACTATTTCCGCGCCAAACATGTGTACTCCCTTTGTTTCCATGCGTGATTTATGCAAGTTGATGACATTGTATTCAAATTGTCGGTGAAACTAGGAAAACAAAGCGTAGGCTACATCGGTAGTATTTGATCATTTAAAAGAGCTTTCTTTTTTGTTAAATTTTGTGAGAATAGAGCAGATCTTACAACCATATTAAAAGTAAAACATGCACTTAAAATAGCCCGAAGAATCTAGTGGCTTCCATTCCACTGCTACGTATCGAATAGCTTACAAGAAGACAAGACTACATTGCGAGGCTATAGAAATTCTCCAATTATACGTCCGCTAAAGTAATATCCATGCTATTATTGAACAGTGCGAATTACGAATCCGTTCGAATCCTTTGTAAGACGATTTTATATCCTATTCCATCCAGGAAGTAAAGATGATTTTTTTTGTACAATAGGCTTTACGGCGCACCGACGCAGATGAATTCTTGGCTATGATGAAATAGGGACGGGGTAGGAGTGAGAAGGAAGCGACCGTGGCCTTAATTAAAGTACAGCCCCGGCATTTGCCTCGTGTTAAACAACGGAAAACCATCTTCAAGGTTGCTGACCTTGGGGTTCGAACCCACTATCTCCCGATTGCAAGCTCACGCCTGCGCGCCCCAAACCGCGGGACTAATTCGTTTGGTAGTAAATAAGTATTTCCTCTGAAAAAATAGTACTTAAAAATGTCTTGTATTTGAAACTTTTGCGCCAGCTCAATGGTGCAGGGGTAGCGTGTCTGTATGTAACTCAGAGGTCACAGTTCATTTCCAGCCTCGTCCACAGATTTTAATCCTGGACTAAGGACTAAGCAGGACTTGTGACCAGTTGAGGATCTGCCTCATATAAAAGTCAGTGAATCTGGTCGAGAAAGCCAAGCAATGTCGTCACACTGGCCACGTGACGTTCCTATACCTGCAGGCCATCTGACTGCATAGTAGTTGTCTTCGCAGAACAAGGCCTGCTCTATGTATCACGGGCGTTTGTCGTATCCCACACTGAAAGTGAGTTACAGATTTAACGTGAAGAAGTCATCAAATTAATTAATAGAAGGAAGATTCCATAGAAAATAAAGCAGGAGGGAGACTGGAGGAAAAAGGCTGATTATAAATGAATTTGTGGGAATAATAATAATAATAATAATAATAATAATAATAATAATAATAATAATAATAATAATAATAATCTGAGGAAGATACTGGGATCCCCAAGAACAGTGGATGGATCATACAGAAAGGAAGAAAACCAAGAATTATATCTGAAGATTGAAAAGATCTCAGATACCATCGAGAAGAGGAGAGCCAACATCTTCGGATATATCTACAGAATGAACCCGGGAAGACTAACCAATGAGATAATAAGATGTTTGAGATTAGGAAAACTACGTTACGCTGGTATCAGGGGGTGAAGAAGGACCTGGAAAAAATGGAAATACAAGGAACGGTAATCAGCAACAGGGAGGCTTACAAGTCGGGGACCAAGGTCACGAAGGGGTTTCAAGAATTAGTTAGATCCTGTACCGAAGCGCCATGGACAGAAGAAAGGAGGAGACTGCAGAGGGACAGGACGAAGGAAAACTGGACGAGGATTAAAGCCCAGAAACAGATGAAGCTAAATTTGAATTAACGTGGTCGATTTTTTTTTTTTTTTTTTTTTTTTTTGCTTTACGTCGCATCGACACAGATAGGTCTTATGGCGACGATGGGACAGGAAAGGATTAGGAATTGGAAGGAAGCGACCGTGGCCTTAATTAAGGTACAGCCCCGGCATTTGCCTGGCGTGAAAATGAGAAACCACGGAAAACCATCTTCAGGGCTGTCGACAGTGGGGCTCGAACCCACTATCTCCCGATTACTGGATACTGGCCGCACTTAAGTGACTGCAGCTAAGGAGCTTAACGTGGTCCATAGTCGGCCAAAACGAGAGTATAGTAATAATAATAATAATAATAATAATAATAATAATAATAATAATAATAATACAATCGTATGGCTTTAGCCACCCTATGCAGACATTTCAGCTTAATGCCACTCCATTTAGGCTGCCTGTGCGTTACTTTTTATGTTCTGTTTTCCTGTAAGAGATGGTGGAGAAAACCGGATATTTCTCGGCCAATCTCTGCCTGAATATTAATTCATTTTGTGGGATAAACGCCAAAATATATCACCAGGGATCCTTTACACGCCGAATGGACTTTATTTCTTTATTCCTATACTTTCAAAATCCTACTACCTCTGCCGATTTGAACACGCGACTTTGAGATCTGGAGGAAGGGACACTACTAGTTATCTACAGACGGAGCGGAGCTGTGGTAGGAATGGAGAGAGAACAAAATAAATAAAAATTAAATCTGGATCTCATACCTATCGAGGTGCTCATGTCATCTCATCGTCGGCACCCACTGACGTTATGAGTGATATTCTCACACCATTTATAACACGAACTGGCTGCTTTTGGAATGGCGTCACAACATCTTTGCTCGTACCTCATTTGCTTCCATAGTTTCAAAGCCAGAAATGTCCAGCAGCTAATAGCTGAGTGGTAAGCGTTTTGACCTCCGCTCCTCGGGGCCCCCAAGACAGATTCTAGGCTGGGTCGAGGGATTTTGATCTTACACTGTTAATTCCTTTAGCACACGCACTCTGTACTTGTGCTCCCCAACATGTGTTCAACTCATACATCACTCACAACATTATCCTCTACCATACCAATATGCACCACCCCCACCCCAACAATCCCCGCCTGCCTAATAATAATAATAATAATAATAATAATAATAATAATAATAATTCACGGAACTAATTAGGTGCGCTCCATGGGTCATGCACCTGCAACCTTGCTTTCGAGAAATGGTGGGTTTGGACTTCACCTAGCGGCAGCCCTGATGATATTTTTTCCGTGGTTTTCCATTTTCTCACCAGGCAATTTCTGTGGCTGTACCTTAATTAAGGCTATTGCTATTACTTTAACAATCGTGGCCTTTGCCTATCCTAACAGTGGCGAAAATCTGTTCCCTTTAGTGTGACGTTAAATCACAAGATGATAATAATAATAATAATAATAATAATAATAATAATAATAATAATAATAATAATAATAATAATGTAGATTTAAAACAGAAGGCTGATATTTGTTAACGCGAAGTTTCTTTCTTTTACAAGTTGATTTACATCGCACCGAGACAGAAAGGTCTTATGGCGACAATGGGATAGGAAAGGCGTAGCAGTGGGAAGGAAGCGGCCGTGGCCTTAATTAAGGTAGAGCCGCAGCATTTACCTGATGTGAAAATGGGAAACCACGGAAAACCATCTCAGGGTTGTCGACAATGGGGTTGGAACCCACTATCTCCCGGATTCAAGCTCACAGCTGCGTGACCCTAACCGCAAGGCTAACTCGCCCGGTGGGAAGGAAGCGGCCGTGGCCTTAATAAGATACAGCCCCAGCATTTTCCTGGTGTGAAAATAGGAAACAACGGAAAACCATCTTCAGGGCTGCCGACAGTGGGGTTCGAACCCACTATCTCCCGAATACTAGATACTGGCCGCACTGAAGCGACTGCAACTATCGAGCTCGGTACACCGCGATTTTGAGAGAACGGCTGAACCGATCTACATCGCAAAGCATTCTGGCCTGTAGATTTGCATTCTTTAAAAGCATAACAATTTCTTGATATATATTTTTAAATTATTAAAGAAAAATGTAGCATTCTGATTGGCTAAAACGCTCGCCGTTATTTCAAGGCCACCTGCGTGACGGGAATTCTACAGGGTGCACACGCATGCGCCGTCTGGCATGACATCTCCTCGCTGTGGTCTACATAACTGCACGTCAGTCGTGGACTCGTGGTTTGCCGAGAGTATTTCACGTACAGTTTTTGGGTTCGCTTAGCTGATTGGTGACAGTCCCAATGGCAGCTGGAATCGTGTACATCAGATCTATAGCATGATGTGTAAATACATAGTTTTTGAAAGGATCGACTACTTCCCAAACAATCTGGACTGCCGAAAGGACAATGTTCCATGCAAGACAAAATAATCTAGAACTTAAACTTTAAATTAAACACACACTAAGAACTCTAAAGCTACAAAATATTTCGTAGAAACCGAGTGAGTGGCCGCCGGTTTGAGTCACGTAGATGTCAGGCAGCACATGGAGCAATTAATTCGACCTATTTGCAACGAATACTGCGGAGCAGCGCGGGTCCTTTAGTAATAATAAATCTGTTAAACATAGACCTTGGGAGGGCCCAGCCCAGATCTGTTACTGTCAGCACTGCCCCTGCTCGGTATATTACCCAGCGCTGCAGCTGTGGCAAAGTGAGGTTCTGTGTGCCTTTACCGTGATGATATAGAGACTGGACAAAAACATTTGATCTACTGCCGTGAAGGCAGTATTTGTTGTATTTAACATCAATGTTCAGGCTGATATTTTCTGCATGACCGTATCATATTTTAAAGTAGAAACTATTGAACTGGATAGCATCTTTAAGGAAAAACATTAAATCATGATCTTTAAGAATGCTTTGCATATTGCGTTGATGCAGAGTGGGTCTCGGAGCATAAGTGGCCATGGCTGGTCCGTGGTTCAACAGCTCTGCACTCTGACCGGCCAACCGAGCAGAGGACGGGTGGCCACGGCTCTACGCCTGTGCATTCGGGAGACGGGACAGGGCTGGTCCTCATGGCTGGCCCCCATGGCTGGCCCCAACCGTCGGCTGTCCTGAGAATGGTTTTCCGTGGTTTCCCATTCTCCTGCACTAAGGCGAATGCCGGGACAGTTCCTAGTATAGGCCACGGCCGCCAACCCCCTCACATTCTCCAAGCATCTCCTTCACCGTAACAAATCTCCCGGCCTGAGAGACGGCGTCACCGTCTAAGAAGCCCGCCTACCCCTTCAGGGGAGGAATGAAAACATTTTAGTATTAGTAGTAGTATTGCGTTCATGTGTTTCGTTTTAAGGTTTAACTGCACTTTTTACCCCATCACAAAGGCTAGTTTACAGAACGACACGATGTTTCGCAACTATTTCATAAAAATAATTTAACACACTACCCCCGCTGTAGGAATTGGATGAAGAAATGACCGGCCGTAACAGTAGCAACATCAGCTCAAGGATTCTACAGTAGAATACAAGCCTCGTGTTCGAAGAAGGTAGTGCGTGAGTGTAGGCAAGGCCAAGAGTAGATTTTATAACATTTTAAACTCGTATCTAGTCTTAAGCTGCCGAGATACTTGTGGTTACTAGATCCACATTTCCATACTCTTATCACCATAACAAGAGTTTTCATTTCGCTATTTATAAACTCAAGAAATAGAAGGAATTAATTCATCATTCAGAGTTGATCAGGCGAGGTATGATAGGAAAGGTTGCAAAAAGTAGCCTGATACAACTGAGTGGAAGCAATGTTAAATTCAGTCAACAACTCTCCTCATATTAACCCCGCGGACCCTTCAGACAAAGTACACCACCTTCTTTGTATTGATTTTCCAATCTTTGATCTCAGTTTGGACCTTTTTAAATGGTCTGATAGGGTTCCCTGATTTATCTGTTCCTACCGGCCGTAATTGACCACCACCTGTCAGGATCAAGTTAAAAATAAAACGACAAATAAACAACGGCTCTCAAGCATCTTTGAACATACACTAATTAATGGAATTCCAATATTTTGAATTTTACCCACAAGTAAACCGTATCGTTATAATTCGTTTAAATAAGAATAATGTTATTGATTTTATGTCCCACTAACTATGTCCTTTTACGGTTTTCGGATACGCCAAGGTGCCGGAATTTCGTCTCGCAGTAGGTTTTCAACGTGCCAGTAAATCTACCGACACAAGGCTGACGTATTTGAGTAACTTCAAATACCACTGATATGAACTAGGATCAAACCTTCCAGTTGAACTCAGGCCAGCGCTCTATCACTCGAGCTACAGTACTCATCTCGGCTTGAAGTAAACAAAGGTATATTTGATTGCACATCGTAAATATATGAGTACACTATAAATGTAAAAAAAATGTTTAAAATATCTCATTATAAAAATTGAAGCTCATTTGGTGTATTTTCAGGAGGTCAGTTAGTTAAAAATGAATACTTTTACCGGTCGGATAGAAATTCAGGTCTGAGTGGGTTAAACAAGACATTAATCACTATGCTAGACAGATACATGTATATCAACCAACATTCTCTTATTTAATAAGGGAAACTTCATGTCTAAAGTTATTATTATCACCATTATCAGTGTCTTTGCCTCTCCGGCATTCCGACACATGCTCGTTAGTGATCGAATGTTTTTGAGGAATAACAGAGTTCGTAAATAACAAAAGGTAACAGTGGTGGTAAATTATCGTACCGGTGATCAATAAAGGGTTACTCGCTACAGATGTATATTCACTGTCATACATACACAATATCATCGGTAACTGAATATCAGTCACTCGGTATTATTATTATTATTATTATTATTATTATTATTATTATTATTATTATTATGCGAATAATGAATTGTATCTGAAACCTCACTGCTGTACTCACTACGTATTTTAAATCAATTCTATACGTCCCATTTCTTGAAGAAGTGTGGGTTTATTGAACTTAACTTCCAGAGTATCTTTTGGCAAGTGTGTTGTAAATTTATACAATTATAAAAGCTTGTGGTAGGACTAGAGGAAATTGTTTACTCTGCACGCATTCCTCTTGTTATGTTAGGTCGCTCCGGCTGCTACGCAGTGTTTTTATAAACCTCCTTTCTTCTTCTAACATTATATTTCACACACGGAAATTACATTTGAAAGCCAATACTATGGAGAAAATAACTGTGCAAAGCAAGTCAAATATAAGTGAACCAAGTCGATAAGAATAAGGAAACATGCATGTCCATATCAGAAAGATAAACGTACACAACCGAGCTCGATAGCTGCAGTCGCTTAAGTGCGGCCAGTATCCAGTATTCGGGAGATAGTAGGTTCGAATCCCACTGTCGGCAGCCCTGAAAATGGTTTTCCGTGGTTTCCCATTTTCACACCAGGCAAATGCTGGGGCTGTACCTTAATTAAGGTCACGGCCGCTTCCTTCCCACTCCTAGCCCTTTCCTGTCCCATCGTTGCCATCAGACCTATCTGTGTCGGTGCGACGTAAAGCAACTAGCAAAAAAAAAAAAAACGTACACACTTTCATAGACCACAAGAAAGCCTTTGATGGAGTAAATAGAAACATTCTCATCCAGAAACTTGGAAGCTACCTTAGGTCCAGAAGACCAATTCCTTAAACTCATAATGAACACTGTGACAAAGAATATAATAAATATCAACATCGGACTGCTAGAATCAGCAGATATCACACAAACGAACGGAGTCTTACGAGGTGAACCTCTAAGCCCGATAAAACAAAAGGTGACAGTGAAGACGTGAATGTGCACCTATATGCTGATGACACGGTCATACTAAGTAACAATATAACATCAATACAAGAAGTGCTCAACAAATTAGAGGAATTATCTCGTGATAGCGACATGCACATAAACCAGAATAAAACGATCATGAAGTTCCGTAAAGGAGGACAGCTGGCGACAAATGATACAGTCGTTAAGTCGTTTAAATATTTAGGGGTGACCTTGCAAGTCACGGGAATCACTTTCACGAAGCAAATTGAGGACAAGACTGTAGCTGCAATAAAAACCATGATGGACATCCTCAGTCTCAAATCTCCCTCACTCAGCATCGCAATGTCACTATTCAGACTCAAAGTCGCCCCTGAAGCATCATATGCTATAGAAATAAGATGGCCATGTCTAAAATACAAAAATCTTAAAGCCTTAGACAGAGTCAAAGCCAGATTATATTAAAAGAACTCTCTGTATCTCAAAGTTTTCCCCAACCCGGTTTGTATACCAGCTGGCAAAAACTACATTTTTCGTAGAGGACCCGATGACCACTCACAACCTTTTGCCTACCCCGACCAGTAAAAAGTTCCTAATCAGGCAAGTTGGCCGTGCGGTTTGGGGCGCGCGGCTGTGAGTTTGCATCCGGGAGATAGTGGGTTCGAATCCCACTGTCGGCAGTCCTGAAGATGGTTTTCCGTTCTTTCCCATTTTCACACCAGGCAAATGCTGGGGATGTACCTTAATTAAGGTCACGGCCGCTTCCTTCAAGCTCCTAGGTCTTTCCTATCCCATCGCGCCGTAAGACCTATCTGTGTTGGTGCGACGTAAAGCCAATAGCAAAAAAAAGTGACGACAGTAAACAGCCGAAATAGATGCAGAGTTTTACCGCACCCCAGCCGTGATCAACGAGGAATGGAAAACAGCCAATTACGAGTTGGGAGCAATAGACTACATGGTTTCCACTATCGCATCAAGTGCCCCGTGAATGCGGGTGCAAAATCTGCGGCCTATACTACTCACTGTACCGCCTCGCCTATTCGAATGCACACTAAGAACTCTTCCATCTCCCATTACGCTAAAGACAATAACTGGCGATGACAGTCAAACATTTTTCTCTCAATCAATCTCTACACATTGTGTTTAATTAATCTATTAAATAACTAACGGAAAGATAAAAGTACAGACACATCACTTACAGCTACTAGGAATATTCACCTCTCCTCGCAACTTGCGAACCCATTGTGTGCAGAGCAGGCAATAGTACGGAATGTCCTGAACTGCTGCGTTTAACAAGTCTTCATTTTCGAAGCCACTTCAATAATCGATTTTGTTGCGTCGATAAATCAACCAGTGAAATTATACCTGGTATAATAGTGCGATTGCTTTGACATATCTTGGGTCATCTCTACAGGTGGCAAATCTAATCTCTCGCGGTAATATACAGCATACATGTCGTCACTTAGGGAACATTATTGCCTGTCGGACAATGCTCTTCCTTTCCATTATGTTCCGTAAGGCAAGTCATGCCTCACAGCCACATACGGATATACAGTATATCAGAACCATTTTTGTTCTGTTCATTTTCCTGTGGTTACGTGTAAACGAAAATAAACCTTACAGTACCGTACTGTAGGGATGTATGTTTACATGACGTATTTACGCACTCCTACAGTGTAGGGCCTCTCATAAAAGCCAAGACTATCGAAACGGCGTTTTTACTCTCCTATCTGTAAGCTGCAGTACGGGGGGCGCGCGCATAGTTCTTGACCTTGCAAGCAGCCTGCAGGTGTTCGACCTGGAAAGCATGAGTCGCCAGTCTGAATCTCAGCTGTTCAACATGTGAGATGTAAAGGGCAACACCGTATTTTCGTATGTAAAAGTTCTGGTTTCATCTTGATGGTCATGTAAACAGTCATAAGTCTCGCTGTTGGTGTGGAGAACATCCTAATGGTATTTATGAAGTCCCTCATAATGATAGGAAAATTGGTGTTTAGTGTGCTGTTAGTGCAAGATGAATAATTGGGCCTTGTTTTTGAGACGACAGTAAAAGCAGAGATAACATAAATTAACAGAAGAAGAAAAATCGCGTGGCTTCAACAAGATTTAGATCTTGAACAGTGGTGACATTTTTATGAACCAGTTTTCCTTTCTTTAGATTGACTTCCTTTTTTTGTGGGTTAATATTTAGACCTATTTCTGTGAAGTTACATTCCGCTAAATTAAGTAAAATTGTTGCACCTTGTTACGTTGTGCTGATTATTGCTGTATCATCAACGAATTCGAAAGCAGACAATGGTGGAAGATCTTCGGATGGTCGGTAAGATCTTCTAATGTTTTATTAATTGTAAAATTAAAAAGGAATGATGCAAGCAGAGGAACTGTACTACTCTACACTTAATTTCTATCAGTTTCGATTTCGTAAAATCTGCTTCTACTTGAATGCTCTTCTGCTAAAGAAAAGCTATAGTAAGTTTACGTAAATTTTCTGGAATTATAGACTGCTGAGCCCGCCTCATATGCTGATATCCAACAGAATCAAACCCTTTCGATATGTCAAGAAAAATGACGTAACGACCCTTCCTGTAGCCCTTTACATCTGAAAGGCATCCATTGACCATTAAGACGTTAAATACCGGGTGAACTGGCTCTGAAAATATTTATTACACAGCAGCTGATGTAAATGGCCGCACCATTTTGTGTTACATTCAGTTGGTCACTAGATACGCCTGTTGCTCTCACTCACACGTAAATGACACAGCGACGTATGCGGGAGATGCGCACGCATAGACATGTGACAGCAAGTGATTGGTGCATCGAAATCACGATTTCCAGCAGTTCTTGTGATGGACACCTCTCCTGTTCATTAACATGGGTCAGTTCCATGTCAGTCTTATAAATATTTCCCGGGCCAGTGTTATTTTGCCCATCCTGTACAATAAAAATAAATTAGTAAATAAATAAATGGATACTCCTCTATGCTTTAAAACTAGTTTTAAGAATAGCATTCGCTACAAATTTACCTAAACATTGCTTGTCAGTTTCGGAACATCATAGAACTACACAAGTTTATTGGAAAAGTGTGTACTAGACAAATTTATAGGCCTATTAAATAATAAGACAAGAAATACGTTATAACGAAAGACCATAGCATGAGACTCTTATTCTTGCTTACAAGATTCCGCTCAGGTTTTGTGCCGAAATGTATTTTCTTAGAAATGGTACCTCTAATTACGAAGTAAGACGAATTAATATTCATATTTGCCACTACAACGCCTCATTGACTAATGATCAAAGAAGATAAGACATGTAAGTTCACCGCCTCCTTGAAGAACACCTCCATTTAAATGTTCTTTGCTCACGTTTATGAATAAACAGACAAACTAAAGATTAAACGATTTCTTGAATAACAAGAGTAAAAGCGATTATCCTCTTCTTGTCCATCTTTGAACACAAAGATAAACATTTTTCTCACTAAAAGATATAACAAGAGAGTTCCACTACTGATCACGTTTACTTCATAGTGTAAACAAAAGAAGTGAAGCCAGATTTGAGGTTCTGTATAGTCTGGCAGACAAACTGATGGATTGATTAGTACGTAACAGATGCAAGCTTTCGAAACATGCGGAACACAGTGTTGAAAGAAAATAGAAACAAAATTTCGAAGTAACATGTGCCGATAGCAGAAGCTTGTCATCATGAACGTGTTTTAGTACGTGTGATCCCTGGAAAGTAGTACGGCAGCGGTGGCCACACCGTGGCCCATGAGGCACTACAGTGTGAAGGAGGCTGACAAAGGAAGGTTAGAAATGTTCATCAGTGACCTCCCATATCGGCTACTAGCTGGAGAACCCGTCGCTGACGGCACAACCATATAGAATGTGCAGAGTTATCTAACTCCCCAGCTACTTTCCGCCAATATTTAGGCAGCAGTAATCCCATCTATCGGAGATGAGTGGCAGCAGAAGAGACATCACACCACAATAAAGGTCAATGTAATGTTATGGATGGTAGATTTTATGAGCTTTCGATATTGTAGGCCTACACAATTAGTTTTCTTCCGACTCTAGGTTATTCGAGGGGCTGGCTGTCCGAGGCGGTAAAGGAAGGACGTGGGTTCGAATCCCCGTCAGGAAGTCTTAAAATTTAAGAAACGATATTTCCACTTCCGGAGGTGCATATTGCGCCGTTCCCGCGTCCAGGCAAGGACACAAGAGATCCTGACTAGCTCTAACTTCAATAAATCGGGTGACTGAGTTCTACGGGTGTGAGTTCCGCAACGGAAAAACAACCAGGTCAAACAACGGTATTCCCTAACTAACGCAGAAAGACGTCTCTTACTCGTATTTAGCTAGGTACCATTCTCATTAATTCTTAAGAAAATCGTCATCGATCGTTACTACTACAATCTTACAACTAAACCTTATGCTAAGAACACAGAGAAAGAGTTTTTAGGTTTCACCATACAAAATTTATTTAAATATTAAATCAAATATTCAAGCAATTAGTTCAAAATTTTGCTAATGAAGTAACCTTAGTATTGACTGACTCATCGTCGACCTAGTAATCCATATCCGTCGATAACGTTGGAAAAATTACGTCTTTTCACTTCACCCTAAGTGATTGAATGTCTTCTCGGCTTACATAGCTTCCTTTCTTAGTACAGTACTCATTCATCTCCGAAATCATCAATTAATATTGTAAACGACATGACACATGTGGGAAGATTCTTAAAAATAGAATGCCCTATCCTTCTCTTTCAATTCACCTAGCGAGTCGGGTGATGATTAAATAAATTAAATTGGATACAGCTACTAGTATTTACGAGTGCCTTCTTGGCAAGAAAATAAAACATGAAAATTATTTACATTAAAAATATAGGATGCATCCACAGAAAAGAAAAGAAAACTCCTATCAACTACTATTTATAGTCCTTCTAGTTGTATTATTTTGAGAAATAAAGAAACACATGTGGGATTTCTGAGCCATTATTCAGTCAAGAAATGGAGTTCTATTTGTTTAAGTCAACCGTCCTTGGACATCGCATCAGACTATGTTAACTAACACTCGATATTTATTCTAAAAAAAACTATCACAGTACTTAATATTCAACTGACTGATTGACTGTCCGTAGCTTTAAGACTATCAATGAGGGTATTCTAAACTCTTCTTGCGTTATTCTGACAAGTACACACATATACGTTTTACGTCTTAAATACTGCTCTCTGCCTATTTAGTTGCTTTTTTTTTTTTTTTTTTTTGACACTCATATTTCCTTATGTTACACATCATGAGCTAAGCTACGTCCATTGTAAGTCGTAATCATCCAATAAGTAACATCTTCGCAAGATTTAATTCATGAATTTAAGGTAATATGACCTTATCTTATTGACATAAACTACGTGCGTACGAAATGGCAAGAAACGTCATCACTCTGGTTCTACAAGGTTATAACAACACATGCTACCAATGGAAAATCTACTTAGTCGGATGACAATATCTCCAGCTAAAAGAAATTGATTCTCCTTCGAAACCCTAGGTCACCAGCGATCGGCCTATAGATTGAAATTCATACAGAAGTGTAATTATTCAGTGAGTTCTCGAGATCTTCCTGAGCGGATCAGTGAAGGCTCCAAACTATCCAGAGTAAACATTTGCTTCTCCAAGTAACTTAATATGGATAAAGAAACATTGCACTCGACGTCCTGAGATCATGTCCTGAGCTAGATAAAATGCGTAGGCTAAAAATCATTGCGTGGAATTGGCGAGAAATCAGTGATCTTCTCCATTATAACATTTGAAATCACGAGACCTTATTTCATGCAACTATGACTCTCTCTCGAAGAAACAATAACTACAACCATTATACATCATCAACAACTCTATATCATATTCATGACGCGATAATTATTACTCTTATTTCATATAACCACACTATCACTTCATCACGTAACTCATTACCTCAACTTGCACATGAACGTGCCGCGACATTACTAAAATGCCTACTTTATTTACTACAGTCATAGTACCAAATTTAACGTAACTTGGAATAGTCTACTGCCATTCCTTCATAACACCAATCCTATGCATGATCTCGTACAATTTGACGTTGCTCAAGTTTATGACACGCAGATATAAATGCCTACTTCATTCTTACACATCACTGGTAATAATAATAATAATAATTTTAGCGATCTCTTCACGCATGTCTCTGGAAAACATTACGAACGAACATCACTTGGTGACCACGCCTACAAATGGAATTGACGTTTCGTACAGATGAATACCTACTTCCAATGAATTTAGCTAGATGTTTGTTTACGCACTGTGTTCGCACCAATAAATATTACAAAGCAAAATAAAGAAAACAATATCTTCTTACTTACGAAAACGACTTGGACATTGGACTTAACTTTGCTCAAGATGGTCTCGGCGTTTCCTCCTCTCCGGTCATCTGAGACTATGAGCTGGTCATCTGGTTCCTCCACCAGTGGTTGGGTACATCGTGGCTTCTCATCATCGCTCACTGGTCATCCGGGATAGCCAACATCGTCTCGCCTCGTCAGGATCCAAGCAGCATCGCCTTGCTTCCTTACAGACCCATGATGAAGACTCGTGCGTATGGAACAGAACAATGATAGAATGTTTGACTCATTGCTGACATTTTTTCAAGTACAATAGCTCTTGCGTTGCTCAGATTGTACAGGTTTTTACTGGAAAACAGTTAGATCAATAAATAGTCCAGAATTGTCTAAGACTTATATTCAGTATATTCTGATTCGAAAATAAATTTCTTTCCGCCGTCTTTTATCAGCTTAAATGCATTTAATTTACTGGTCCGTAAGTGTCTTTCAATGTTAACCGGTGTCGGGCAAATTTCATCAAGGGCTTGCGTCACTGCGTGACGTAGTTCCACAGTAGTATATCTTATCTCTTATTGTTTCTCGTATTAAATCTCTCGCGCGGCGTTTAAATCTTGATCTCTGCCAAATAGAGTGTAGTCGGGAGCTAATCTTCGTTTCCAAATCTCCAATATATCGCTCCGCTGAATAATTCCTTTAAAATTGAGTTTTTCGTCCTATTAATACACCGAAGTCAGATTAGATAGTAAAAGATGAGCATCTTTCTTTTCTTGAATAATGGTTTCAAATAATGTCCATCTGTCATTTTTTTCTGCGCCTTCTAAACGCGGCTATTACTGTAACCGACTGACGAAAAGACTTATAATTTGGCCCGTACTGACGTTAAATGTATTTTATTTGAGATTTTGACCGCAGAGACTCCATCTTTGTTGCTCTAGCTCTTATAAAGAATTGTGAAACGGCACAATATGGCCCTGAGATTCACTCAGCCTACACCAGAAATGATCACCAGGTTAATTCCTGGGGGCACAGGCGGCCGGGCGTAGAGCTAACCACTCTACCCCATCACGTGCCGCGGTTAACAATGATGGAAGCCTTTACCTTCCACTCCTCCAAGGGCCTTCATGGCCTGTACGGAGGTGTGTTTGTCTTTGTCCAGGCTATTCGAGCATCTAACGTAAAGGCAGTCCTTCATTCTTTCATGATTCACTCCTGTCTTATTTTTCAAGCGATCATTCCTTTATGGCCTTTTTTTTTTTTTTTGACTGGTTGCTTTACGTCGCACCGACACAGATAGGTCTTATGGCGACGATGGGACAGGGAAGGGCTAGGAGTGGGAAGGAAGCGGCCGTGTCCTTAATGAAAGTGTGAAAATGGGAAACCACGGAAAACCATTTTCAGGGCTGCCGACAGTGGGGTACGAACCTACTATCTTCCGAATACTGGATATTGGCCGCACTTAAGCGACTGCAGCTATCGAGCTCGGTTTTTAATTGTTTTATTTAAATATTCATCAATAAACACGCGGTTTTACACCTTAAGAAATGAAAAAAAACACTAGATAAAACAACATTTCCATGTTAGCAATTCTCGGCGTTGTTATGGACCAAGCAACAGAAGTCTAAATTTATGAATTCTATTATCATAGTCGGTACAGTAAAACTGTATAAGACATAAATGATTGGAACTTGTGTTCTCTATAACTTGTGTTATGTAATGCTTTACGATAGGAACAACAACACAGGTATTTAAAAACAAAATAAATTTTAGACACCTTCCCCTAAACTACCATTTAATCCAACGTAAATAAAAATTATTTATAACCTACACCAGGGATGGCGAACATCTGACACGCGTGGATGTGGCACGCCGCACCATATACTGGTATTTTTTAATGTTTTTAACATGTAATAAATAGGTCGAAATTCTACCAATCTAGAATAATTTAACATTATGCTTTAATAGGTCACATTAATTCTGTGGCCACATTTATTACAATAAAGAAAAATATATCTTATTCCTAAAATTTACCTGTTTTTTTTAATGTAATTTTCATTGATGTTTGCAAAATAATATCATGAAACATTCAGTCGCATGGATTTATATGTAATACAATCTAATACCTAAATGAAGTCAAATGAGAGGTTTTTATGATGATTTTAAAGGAAAATAACAGATGGCATACTGGGCAGTAAAAATTAATAAACAAGAGCTTAATTGACATGTTAGACGGAAAATATTTGCCATCCCTGTCCTAGACTGTAATACCTAATTTCCAGACTTTACATACCGATTTTCATTAAATTCTGTTTGCTGATTTTCTCTTAGTTTGGCGTTGATGTGGACTCAGCAACAAAAATCGAAATTCTTGAATATCTCTTTTATTATATCCGGTATGATAAAAATGTATAAGACATAACTGATCGGAAATGTAATTTTGTATAACTTTAGTTACGTAGTATTTCTCGACAGGACCACTAATAACATACATATTTGAGAATTAAATTTTAAGCCTTCCCTTAAACTACAGTTTCACTGAGTATGAATAAAATTATGTATAGCCTATATTCTAGTGCCTCATTCCCCGATTTTACATACCAATTTTCAATAATTTCCTTTCAGCAATTTTCTCGTGATGCCCGTACAGACAGACAGAGATAACGCAAAATTAAAAGATGCATTTTCTTGTTTCTGTGGACACGACCGATACAGAAATACCATTATTTCGAAATTCTGAACAATATCAGCTGGCGAGTTGGCCGTTCCGTTAGGGGCGCGCAGCTTTGAGCTCGTATCCGAGAGATAGTGGGTTCGACCCCACTGTCGGCAGCCCTGAAGATGGTTTTCCGTGGTTTCCCATTTTCACACCAGGCAATTGCTGGGGCTGTACCTTAATTAAGGCCATGTCCGCTTCCTTCCCATTCCTGGACCTTTCCTCTCCCATCGTCGCCATAAGACCTATCTGTGTCGGTGTGACGTAAATCAAATAGCAATTCTCAGCAATATAGAGACAAAACACACATAGGCTATCGATTATGTAAGCAGGTATTGTTGGAGATCTTCTGCCTGTAACTTAAATTCTAGCTCGAGAAGTCGCTGCAGTAAAACCTGCCTTGAGTAGAACCTTTATTAACCAGAAAACTGTACATACCAGAAAATTTTCCCGGTCCCGTGAATGATGGTTTAATGTTCATGTAAGTTACTTCTATTTAGCAGAACCTGTCTAACGCGGAAACGTAAGGAAATTTTGCGACTTTACCGGAAAAATTATGTACATTTCCTTCCTAACCCTTTCTAGTGTATGTGTATTCCAAATGAATCTAAGAGGGCCGAGATACTAATTGCTACAACCAATAATTTTCGAACAGGGTAATCATGGTAGTGTCAGTGTAGAAGATTACATGGCCATTTATCTAGAAGTTGAGACAGAGGCGGCGTTAGAAAACATCGAAGTGTTCGTTCCCCATTTCCTCTAAGAAAAGGAACTGAAATTGATGGCGATGAAGACGAGAAAAGACGTTGAAGAAAATGATTATTGTTACGTAAAATCCTACCGACATGCCCTATCAGCCGTAAAGAATATTAAGTTCGGCATTTTAATTGAGAACTGTGTTACCAGGATAGCTGTGTCCATCGTACAATTCTGGATTACTGGAAGAAGTAAAGGAGAGTATTGTACAGTATTAATATTGGTATTATTTCTATTAAATATGCAGTGTATTAAGTTAAACTGTACTACAGTACTGTGCGCTGTGAGGAGGTTCTATCAGAACAGATTGGTGTTAGAACTGATGAACCAGTGTATATACGTGTGTGATTAGAGTCGTTATATATTGCCGGCCTGAGTGGCTCTAAGGGTTGAGGTGCTGGCCTTCTGGCTCCAACTTGGCAGGTTCGATCCTGGCTCAGTCCTGTGGTATTTGAAGGTGCTCAAATATGTCGGCTGCGTGTCGGTAGATTTACTGGCACGTAGAAGAACTCCTGTGGGACTAAATTCCGGTACTTCGGCGTCTCCGAAAATAGTAAGAAAGTTAAGTAGTTAGTGGGACATAAAGCAAATAACATTATTATTAGAGTAATCATTGTATCTACTACCGCACAAAGTCATATAAATATACTGCTGGATTGTCTAACGGAGGTAAGCACTTACGATTTTTATGTTATTTATGACCAGCTTCATGAACCGGAATTCTGTATTCAGCGGAAAATATTCTGGTCCCTTGAAATTACACCGAGGACAGCTTTTACTGTATAATGTAGCACCGTGCTTTTGAAGAACATCTTATCGCAAAGAAGAGAAGATACCGATTAAACTCCCACAAATGGAAACAGCCCTTGTGGTGGGAAACCGCACTGACCACAGTAAAACTAATACATTGAAAATGATATCTCTCTTTCTCTCTCCTTTATACCCTTAACAGCAGGGGCGTAATGAATATGATACGGGCCCGCCTGCCAAAAAAGTAATCTGGGCCCCCTCATATAAAAATCCGGGTCCCCTAAAATAAAATGTAAAACCTGTTAATAACTAATATAAATTTAATTACAGGGGATAAATATTATTCAGTATATTGTCAAATTATTAATCAGTCAGTCACTACAGATCTGAATTTAGGGCAGTCGCCCAGGTGGCAGATTCCCTATCTGTTGTTTTCCTAGCCGTTTCTTAAATGATTTCAAAGAAATTGGAAATTTATTGAACATCTCCATTGGTAAGTTGTACCAGTCCCTAACTCCCCTTCCTATAAACGAATATTTGCCCCAGTTTGTCCCCTTGAATGCCAACTTTATTATCATATTGTGATCTTTCCTACTTTTCAAGACACCACTCAAACTTATTCGGCTACTAATGTCATTCCACGCCATCTTTCCGCTGACAGCTCGGAACATAACCACTTAGACGAGCAACTTGTCTCCTTTCTCCCAAGTATTCCCAGCCTAAACTTTGCAACATTTTTTGAAACTTTGCAACTCTTTTGTCGAAAATCACACAGAACAAAACGAGCTTTTTTTCCCACTTCTTGAATCAAGTAATCCTGGTGAAAGTCCCACACACTGGAACCATACTCTAGTTCGGGTCTTACCAGAGACGTATATGCCCTCTCCTTTACATTCTTACTACAACCCCTAAACACCCTCATAACCATGTGCAGATATCTGTATCCATTATTTACAATCCCATTTATGTGATTACCCCAATGAAAATCTTTCCTTATATTAACACCTAGGTACTTACAATGATCCCCTAAAGGAACTTTCATCCCATCAACACAGCAATTAAAACTGAGAGGACTTTTCCTATTTGTGAAACTCACAACCTGACTTTTAATCCAGTTTTTCATCATACCATTGCGTACTATCCATCTCACAACATTATTGAGGTCATTTTGCAGTTTCTCACAATCATGTAACTTATGCATTACTCCATACAGAATAACATCATCCGCAAAAAGCCTTATCTCTGACTCCACTTCTTTACTCATATCGTTTATATATATATAAGAAAACATAAAGGTCCAATAATACTACCTTGAGGGAATTCCCCTCTTAATTATCACTGGGTCAGATAAAGCTTCGCCTACTCTAATTCTCTGAAATCTATTTTCTAGAAATATAGCCACCCATTCAGTCACTCTTTTATCTAGTCCAATTATTGCACTCATTTTTGCCAGTAGCTTCCCATAATCCACCCTATCAAATGCCCTGGATTAATTTCGCAAACATATCTAATATAATCAGAAAGAATCTTTTGCCAAAGCTTGCATGCAATGCATGTCAAACTGAGTGGCCTGTAATTATCATCTTTATGTCTATAATTGAGATAACGTATTAGAAAAGTTCCATTAGCTCCCTAATAAAGTGTCAGTACATAGATAGACTCCCTCAATTTTTGAAGGCATATTATCGACTAGCTTTTCCGTGTGTGTATCTCATACACGAAGGTTAATTTTTGGTCATTTATAATACTAATCCACACCATAATAAACAGTATTAACCAAAACAAAGTTAATAAAGAATGTTAATGAAAACATTTCTTAACATAGTTGATAAACCTTTGTTAACAGACTTCTTCAACATTATATCTACACCAAAAATGCTGTTTATGAGGTTACGATGCATAGGGTTAGGAAGAAGAAAATAGACGCAAATGTGGCAAAGAAAAATATTGGAAAGGCGTTTAGAATTAAGTTTGGAGAGAACACGTGTGTCAGAACTTTTGATTCATGATGCAGCAGGCTTTCAAAATTTTCTTGAGAATTTTGCCTCTCAATCATGGTCATCCATCAGTACTTCACATCACAGTATGCACTGTTGCTACGTAACATCGCGTCACACATTTTGTATCACTAATTTCGTGACGCGAATTTTCAGATGGCCTCCAGCCATAAGACATAATATCGTCGCTTCACCGGTAAAAGGTTGTAATCCACAATGCTCTTCCTATCGATTATTCTCCTTAAGGCTGGTCACGCCTCCCAGCCACATGTGGATATACAGCCGATCAGAACAATGTCCGTTGTGTTCGTTTTCCTATGCCGACGAGTAACCGAAAATGAACCTAACATGCATTATACAATAGGAGTGCGTAAATACGTAATGCAAGCATACATTCGTATAGTACGATACAGTAAGGTTAATTTTCCTTTACACATGGGCATAGGAAAATGAACACAACAAAATTTGTTCTGATGGACTGCATAACCATATGTGGCTGGGAGGCGTGACCAGCCTTAAGGAGAATAATCGATAGGAAGAGCTTTGTGGATTACAACCTTTTACCGGTGAACCGACGATATGTATGTCAAAATCCTGCCGAGTGTTTAAACAAAGTACGTTTGTGAATCATGCGTACAACTCTATACCCTTGCCCACTTCCTTTTTTGTCCCCTTATAACGAGGTTTTAGTGAACACAGATAGTGTGTAAGTAGTCTGAGTACTTAAGTTGCACATACACATCTTTTCTACTTTTATCTTCCCAGATGAATATATAGTATATTATAATGCATTTAAGTTTAAGATAAAGAACTTTGCATTAGGATTTGTCTTACACCCGTCCAGTAAATGTCATATGCAATCAGTATAAAGAAGTACGGTGTAAAGAAAATATCTTATTAGTAGATTCTTATTCAGATTACAGTTACTTACCTTCATTCCATCATTCCAACATGTTAAGGTAGAGAAATAACCTTTAAGTTTTTCAGTCCATCAAACACAGGATACAAATTTATAAAACGCTAGTACATACCTGGAAAAAATAGTTTATTAATGATAGAATGATTTTGTCTAATATAGAATACCCTAATATTATTCCATTCAGTCACTTCGTTGCATGCCTATATGTTATGTACAGAATTGTTTACGTTCTGTAAACTTGTCACTGATTATTAATGCGTGATATCATTTATAATATATCTGTAGTTTAGTAAGAAATCGTGTACAAAACATCGGTCTGAGTTGTTTTTAAAATGCTCTTCTTTCCGCTTCGAACCACGTATTTTCAACCGTTTTCTTCCTTAGTCTTTAACTTTTGACTAGTATTCCCGCATTCATCTTCGGCAACGTTTCTCCTTCTCTCTTCAGTTCACGTCTTGCCCGTTTTCAGTTTTGGCTTTTCCAGAAAACCGCAATGTTCTCTTAAGTTTCCTTCGAAGAAGATCACATTTCATGATGCCATCGCATGTGATCCCCACTTCATGCAAGTCCTTATCCTCCCCGTGATGAACCAGCCCCCTTTGATCATCATATCCAGAAAGTAGGCAAAGATCCGACTGGACATTCTGTCTGTACTCATTCCTGTAAGATGACTATAGAAAGCCATGGAGTAGATGTACTAGCACCTGCCACAGCATCTATCAAAGAAGAATATTTTGCTAAAAATATGTCTCACCTGTTAGCTGCATTATGGTTGGGTTTGTCTCTCCTTGCTTTAGGTAAAACTGTATTTTCCCTACCCTTTTACATTGAAATGCTTATTGTCCATTCTCTTTACATCCGTTTTGGGTTTCAACCTAACTTACCTTCCTGAATTTTTTGTTATATTTGATTCATTTATATCCGATCCAAATTTAATTTTGTAGATTTAAATAACATTTTTTTAAGTAATTACGTTTTTGTTCTCACTGCCGGTAGATATGATTTTTCCTAAGACTATGGAGTGTTCTTTTAGAATGTGTGTATAACGTATTTGCGATTCAACCTCACATTTTTCCGAAAAGCTCATCGTGGCATTTGAATCTTTAATGGCAATCTTATAATAAACTTTCTTTGTTACTCCCCAAGCTCTGCTAGTGCTTTGTCTAAACATACGTGTGAGCTGCTAGGTAGCGCTAAGTCAAGCAAATTCCTACTGCGTAGCGAGTAAATTCTCTGCACACGAACACTTTGTATTGATGTGAAACGAAGATATTGCTCTTTCAACAAAGTAAACTATTTTACTCCTTTTTCGGATGGAGTCCTTACCTTCTTTGCGTGTAAATACAGTTCATGGTCATGCCGTCTTCTGTATTTGCCCATCTTTGTCAGTGCCCAGGACTTTTCTCAGAATCTCCCTTTTCTTGGCTTCTAGTTTCTCTTTCAAACCTTCCTTATTCGTCGCGACTATAATTTTCAAGATATACTTGTTTTTTTATAAATGTGCAAATTGTGTTTGACAGATTTATAAACTGAAAAATTATTTTAATGAAGTCGTCCCTGAAAAGTATGACCTCCGCCTGAAAAAAGTATAGAAATATTTTGTATGCCAAAAATGTAGTAAGCACATTGTTTTTTGATCCAACCTGACTATCATGTTTCCTTTTATTTCAAAGTATACCTTGTCATTTATACTTACATATTATTTTCTTTCTCTTTACAGTTGTGCAGAAGGATTCAAGGGCCAACGCTGCGACCATAAAGACGCTCTCAATACGGCTAGTACGTACAGGCATATGTCTTATTTCTGTAAATACAATCATCATGCCAAGTATTATTGCTAAATCAGAAAAAATTAAAAAATTAAATAAAAATGAACAAGACAGTAAGAATTAAATAATAAAACCAAAGAATTTTCTTAAGATACTCGAAACACTATTGTTGCTGTATACCTAAAATGAAAGGAGAAATCGGTTGCTTAACCTGTTGCTGTTTTTTATTATTTTAAAAATAATTTTCAGTTGGGCTTTTAGCTTTTTATATAATTATTTATTGTTAATCTTATTTACCAAAAATGATATTACTTTATAGATCTATCCAACTCACAACAAATTAGGATGATGCGAGTTTAGAACAACAAAAATTAACATTAATATATTGTTTGCTTTTTTATGAGACCAAATTATGGCCTAAAGAAAGAAGCGCGATTATAGGGAACCAAAGTTTGCTGGTGCTTCAGTGAAATGCTGAGTATGTTAACACAGGGTCGTCGAAGCGAAAACAAAAATCAAAACCAAATAATATCGAGTATTATTGAACTATTTAAGAGTTTGTAATATAAACTTTAAAAAGAATACTAGTGCAAAAGGTGATTGCTGGAGTTCACCGACAAGATCAACGAGATCTACACGATGCTGCAGATGATGATGTGACGATCGCGCAAAGAACGCCCTCCTCAACCCCATTGGTTTATGGATAGGTATGTAAATCAAACAGAAGATATTTCTCTAGAGACTTCTACCAGTCAAAATCCATAAGCAAAGAAACGCACTTATACAGTGTGTTCAGTTATTTCCATTACAAATCTCCATGGCTTGTAGACGGGACTGTGTTAATAAAGTTTTGGATAGGTATCGATGTCAGGAAAAGTACGATTTCCGTGCTTCATGTACAACAACTTCAAATCAAGTGTTTTAATCTCCCGGTTCTGCTGGGTGGAGGAGAAATAGACATTTAAATGGTTGTGGCTCAGTTAATTGCATTTCAAACAAACTAACATTCATTAATTTGATAGCAATGTCCATTGTCAAGGGTAACAAGAAAGAAACATTCATTTTGTCGCATTAACAAATGTTTCTACATAAAATAAAGAATTTGTTTTCTTTTATTCAAATTATGGTTATCATTCTAATCCTCTACAACAGCTCTTCAATGTAGTGACCACCACCTTCGATGCGAACATTCTACCTATGAATCGTGTTCTGATACTGTCGCTAAATCACACCTGGTATCTGTTGAATTGCTCCGTTACCCTGAACAACACTTCCTTTGCATTTGTTGTAAATATAGCACGCAAACTCTGCGTTTTCGTGCATGAATGTATGTCCGAAAGGTTATCTACTCACTCCTTTCCATAAGCCCGAAGAGTTTGTAATGGGAATGTCCGAACACCTTGTATAGGGTGGTCTCCTAAAGTTTTTCGTCTGAAATATCTTCCGACTAGTAGCCTATACGACAGTGATAGGTGGTTTTTATCTCGGTGAATAACAGTAGGGAGCATATGACAGAACGTTCAATGTGTGTCCGGTGCTTTAATAAGTACCGAGGCAGTGATGTCAAGTTACTCTTTCTAAATGGAACTAAATCCATTTCTGTCACGAACGTAGTTGTTCGTAGGCATCCACATTCAGTAATGCAATAATTTTCATAGTCAGACATGTAGCATTGACGGAAAAAAAGTGTTGAAGACTGCACGTTTTCAAATTTGGCGACGTCAGGAGTTAGTAGCCCGTAGATTAGGAATACATAGTTTACGTATGACTTACACCTCGTGTTGGTGTTAATAGGGCGAGTGAACAAACAAACAAACAAACAAACAAGCAAACCACCTTTGAAGCATCACCCTCTCTATGTCTTCCCGTTGACGTCGGAAGTGAAGAGCGAATGTAAATTACTATTTGTACCTTAAAACGTTTTTGGAGGTTTACCATTCAATGAGTCCTTCACGTACGAAATCAACATTCTGAACGCTGAAGGCATGAGGATGGTGATGTGTCTGAAACTGCATGTTTACTCTCTTCGGAGGCATCAACATGCGGTGTGATTCATTTGTAGCCCTTGCCCCTTTGACCTTCCGGCTAATAACACCTGACGGCACCAAATTTGAAAATGTACACATTTCAGCAGCCCATTTTACCAGTGATGCATGTCCGACTGAGAGAATAATTGCGTCGTTGAATGTGGTTACCTATGAACAACTGTGTGTACGCGACACAGTAACTTTGCAACGCTTCCTAAGCGCTGATTAAAACACGGGACATATATTACTCGTTTATTCATCTGCCCTTTCTTGTCATTCTCATAGCTGAATACCACCCTTAGCAATCTGCAACTAGTCAGAAGATATCTGAGGTGAAAAACTTAGGTGAGTTACCCTCAATAATGCATTTATTTTCTGTTTTTACCAAGAAACTTATTTACTTAGAGAAACTCACCTTATTGCCAGTCTCTTTTAGAAATCTTTCCAAATAATATTTCTTACTGCATTTCTACTTTGTGACTGACCAAATTTTTGAATACATTTTGAACATAATAAAGACTACAGTAGCAAGTTGGTTTGTGATTTCATTCATTCTCCTCTAACAAAAAATAACTTCTTTCCAATAAGCACAAATTTTATTAGTACTACTATGATATATAGACATCTTTTGTGTTTACATGTAGCTCTGTTTCTGTATATTACATCCATCTATATTTATTGGCCCGTTCTGATTGAATTCACTCTATTACATTTCAACTACATGTATATCAATGTAACGACAAATTACATTAATATACTAGTAACACTAAATAGGTGGCAGGTCCTATATTTGTTGTGAGAAGGTTTCTATTACATAGAATACATGGCTCCAGACATTGTAAAATACAAATGGCATCGTATACAAAGTTTTATTTATATACATTATTTATTTTGTGCAAAATGACACCATTTTATTTACATAAAACACGGCTTGCCGCTGCTTTTTTCAAACATTGTAGTACTTTTTATTTCCATTTTGGTAATGGGCAAAGCAAACCTTCCCATTCCATTCTCCATTCTCAAATGAACTACCTAACATGTTTGGCTTTAACCTAATAACCATGGTTTTATACACTAACCCGAATTTTGATAAAGACTCATTATATTTGGTAATATATTACAAAGAACTCAAACCATTTATAAAGTCACGTAGCATAGCGTTTAATAGTTATATATATACCTTGTATACCTCCATCTTTACGTAATAATTTAAGTTATATTTTAATAAATCCCACGATTTTATTACCAATTAAGTTACCTTTGATCTCGAACACTAGATGCGCACTTTCAACACAGTCAGTAGAAGTCCCTTATACCTCGTAATTATTAAAATTATAATGTTTTCATGAAACTTGCAAAATAATGATCTCAATTATTATGTCTATTATGTGAAAAAATAACATTTTATTTTATTTCTTCCCTATTCAAAGATTAATGTATAGCCCTTTACGGTATTTTACGAGATAGATTCTTCAGGAACATCTATTCGAAAGTAGAATGCTTAAACAAAATGAAACATGATAGTGATTGAGATGAGAAGCTCTAACCTGAGACACGTTAAACACAATTGTTTGATATAAATTATTCTTTATTACGAATTTGTAAGAATTGCCGTGAAGATGTCCCTAAAATTTCCTGAAATTGTAGAGAACTCTGTAAATGAACTGTGACGATATCAGAAGATGAGGTGATATTAGACTCCTCGTGCAATAAAACAAATTAATGGTCACTTGCCTGACTGGATTGGACTCCCAGAGAGAAAAGGGAGAAAAGGAAGAAATACCCCGAGCTAGATGGAGGAAATAGATCGGGAGAGAATCAGGGACACCATAGCAGAGACTAACTAGAAAATAAAACTCTTAGAAGAGTAATCTACACCAGGGCCTCTCAGGGTTCATGCACCAGTGCATTGCGCAGCGCAAGGTGCAAAAGACAACTTGGCTAGGCTTACCAGAGTGCAGAGCCCCACTCCTCTATTTTGAGCAATAGCACTGTCCCTCTATTTCCCTACCCCTGTCTCGCTCGCTCCGCCTGTCTCCCCCTTCATCACTTGCTCTGCAGCGCTCCACCATCCGAGAAGAGTTCATCCGAGCTTAGCCGAATCACTCTGAGACAAAACGAACTAATGCACGATGCACAGATCCTCTGCGCCTCGGTTTGCACGCGTGAGATTTTGGGTGTTTGATAGGCCCTATTCTACAAGAATGAGGACAGAACAGAAGAAGAAAATTAATCCCTAAAATAAGTTTTATTACTTTCTTTCATTATGATAGTCATCATATGTTTATATTGCTACCCTCAATTTTTGGAAATGCTTCTTAAAGTTTCCCTTATTTGAAATATATAGAGGTAACACAGAAAGAATGGAAGAACTCATCCTCCAATGCTTGGATTCAGGCAGATTCTTGTTTAGTTTTGTCTCTCATACGTTATTTTCTTATTTATTTAGTTAGCACTTCTCACACCTGTTGGTAAAGAAAAAAATTTGCGAGACTCTCGAAGGGAACAACTGCGAAATATTCTGTTTAATGGAGTATATCGTGCAAATGAGAAGTGCATTCAGAACATGGTTGTAAACATAATTATAACATATTAGGTAGCCATTCTCAAACACCATTTATATGAATTCCATGGCAAACTATTTATTACAACTAGTGATTTCATTTTATAAGACACTTTTTATTATTATTATTATTTATTCTTTGCCACTTTGGTAAATAGACTTTGGATCAGACTGGAAAAATAAATACAAAGTTTATATATGCATTATTAATATAAACACAATGGTATTGAATGATTTCGAACATAATTAATGAACGGCTTAGCTGAAAATTATTATGGAAGATCTGTTTCGTTTTATTAAAAACTGTACATGTAAATCAGTTTTATTATATATTTGTCAGATAGCACCCTGAGTAGATCGGTGGTTGTGTGGATCCTATGATCGCGGGTTCAAACCAGGAACGGGTGGTCATATTTGTTGTAGGGAGGAAATCGTATGATATGTCGGCATGTAAAGGATGTTTGGCGACACATCCGGTATGTACTAGGTAAAATTAATTAAAACTCAGAAATAGGTCGCCAATTAAATTCAGGTTTCTGTGTTATCTGCTATAGTAAAATGGAACGTTGAAATTCACTTTCAAGCCTCTTAGATGGCGTCAGTTCAGATGACTTGTACTCAGAGAGCTGAAGTCAAATGATATTCATCTATAAATATTTATCAAGAAATTAACATGATAGTTTTGAAACATCTGCAGCATCCATTCCCAGGAGGAGTTAGTTGTTTTATTTTTTAAATATTTGCACTAACAGTACACATTTTTGTCCACTACCGTGAGTGAATTTATTACTAGATTTAGAAGGGTTTTTTTCACATTTTTATTTAGGGACCTGATTTGAGCTTCATTCCAGTACATTAGCAGTGTTACTTTCCGTTCAAAATATAATGTTTAACTAACTAGTAATTCTTCAAAAAAGTAAGCTCACCATTTTACGTGACTGTTAAAACCACGGTCATAGCCACGGGACTTCTAGCTTTTACATGGAATCTATACCACAGGGACTCATCTTTTCATTTCAGAAATTCCAAATGCATTGCTCAGGATTCGAACCGTAGTCCCCATGGTGAGAAGCAAAATACATGTATAAACTAAACATATTGATAATTATATTGAGTTATATAATATGTTAGGAAACTCATTCAAACAATAAACAAAAATAATGCTTTCCTTTCCTAAATATTACACTAATTTCCACCCAGTAAAATCACTGATCATTCATTCATAACTTATAAAGTCATTTTAATACGTTTTCCTAGTGTTAAATTATTTAATAACATTCAATATAATGTTCTTTTGCATGTTGGCTATTCATTTACATTAAAAGCTGAATATATACAATCATTATGTTAATAAACTTACTAACATTCTGAGGTCAGACACACCCACATCATCTGCTCCACGAATGGCGGTGATAGGTAAGTTATCCTCCCTTTAATAGACAATGGTTTATGCTACGGAACTTCTACTTCTTTTGTTCACAGTTATAAAAGATCAAAGGTGTGTATTGCAATCTATGGTTGAAGGCAGATATACGTGTATTTCATCATGCATTATACTGTAGGTTATTTCTAAATGGACGACTGGTCATTGTGTCAATACTGTCCAGCACATAACAGGCTCTTGAAGAATGAAGTTCCTGGTTAAAGGAAGTTGGGTGAACTATGAAAGAGGAAGATGAAAGATTATACATACCATCAAGTTTGTAACTGAAATGAGTTTTCCAAAGGAACCTGGACAGGAAGAATAATAGGGAAAACTCGACAAGTGGAGCTGTGTAATATCCAGCTAAAGGGTCCGTAATTGCCACACCTGAAACGTACAGAAATTTTTTTTAGTAAATTCTAACTGATGTATCCTAATATTAGAAGGATTTACGGTAGATACTTACGAAAATATATCCAGAGTAAACCTATCTCCGTGTAGGCAACAAAGGCCCTTGGAGGTACGGAGGGCAAAGGCTTCCACTATTCGTAAATTGGTAGCTCTGCGCCCGACCACTTCTCCTCCAGGCACTCACGTTTGGAGTAGCCTCAGGGTCATGAGTGTTTCCAGAAGTGAAAATCTCGTCTCTAAATTTGTCGAATGATGGTGAATCGAAACTACGTCCTTCCGGCTAAACTGAGCAGATTTTTACCACCTCGTCTAAGCAGCCGCGTACGAAAAAACCCACATAGAATTCTTTGGGTATAGAGTTGCTTGCCAGATTATTGAAATAATCTGATGCATTTGTTCGTCTTTTTGTAATCTCGAGAGGGAGATTTGAATGTGGACTAATATGGGCTAAGACAACTATCTTATAAGTAAAAAAGTCATCACAGACAAATCCTAGATTGTTAGTTCGGTGAAAACGTATTTTTTGTTGTATTTATTTTTAGTGGTTTTCAAACATCGTGTTCGTTATCTCTGACCACTTGATCTTGATGATACCATATAACCATAGAAAACCACTTAAAAACTTGTACCAAATACGTGATGGGACCACATGACCCAGGGCCTAAACGCATATTGGTCAATAGGAGCTAACTTGTATACCCCAGCTCTGACCAGGAAATAAATATTCATAATGTTATACTTGGTATACTGTATTATGTTTCTTCAAAATACCATCGAAAAAGTTCTAAATCAGTCATTGTAGTCATTTAAACAATGAAACTGACCAAATAAATAATTAATCTATAAACTTTACAAGTTCCAGAATTCCTAAATCACATTAACTGAAAAGCTATGAAGCTAGAGTCTTATACATGTCTCGGAACTTCACACAAAGTACCATCCCGGTATTTGCCTAGAGCTAATTGAAGGATGCCTGAAGAAAATAGTCCGCCACGATATTGTAGAGGCTGCAGTTTCATCCCAGCCTGATGAGTACTCTACCAACAGACGTGTGTTCTGAGAACAGAAACTAACTCATCACCGTCCTTTAAAACAGGTAGGTAGTAAACTATGGCTTCCTCTTGCATGTGCACGCCGGTGTTTGGGTTCATTATTCTTCATAACATTAATGTTTTTCTAATATTTCTATCCATCTCATTATTTGCATCAACCGTCGATTTTTCTCAGTGCACATATTGAAGATATTTGTTTATTTATGCATTTGTTTGTTTATTTATTTATCTACTTATTTATTTAGTTAGTCATTATATAATAGGCACCCATAAATGTTATAATCACAATTTAATTTATGTTGGCTATAATGCCTAACAGACATCGTTAGAGAATTCTCACCAGTACGGTCTTCGTTCGAATCCGGCCAATGCAAGTGGGAGTTTGAAATGAAAACTCGCATCACTGTGGTCTGGATTCCAAGTAAAGTTGTAGGTACCGTGACTATGATCACAAAACATTAACAGTCATGTACAATCAAGTACAATCTCTCTTATTTGCCTTTTAATTTAATTTCTGAAGTAGGCCTATTGGTATATCTTTCTAAGCATGAAATTCCCTCTGAATTTGATACATGCGACCTTGCAAAGAATGAATTTCATTGTGGTTCCTTGTTGACTTACAAATCATACAAAATTTGCTTTTTGGTCCACCTTTCCAATACCTTTTTAACTAATACTTGAACAATTTAAAAATAAGTATAGTCGTGTTATATTTTAGGTACACGTTTCGACCATTTGCAGTCATTTTTGCGGTTTTTGTGGATGATGTTATTCTGTATAAAGTAACAAATAACATACAAGATTGTGAGCAACTGAAAAATGACCTCGATAATGTTGTGTGATGGACAGTGCGCAATGGTATGAGGATAAACGGAATTAAAGTCAGGTTGTGAGTTTCACAAATAGGAAAAATCCTCTCAGTTTTAATTACTGAGTTGATGGGGTGAAATCTCCTTATGGGAATCTTGTAAGTACCTAGAAGTTAATATAATAAAAGATCTTAATTGGGGTAATCACATAAATGGGATTGTAAATAAAGTGTACAGATCTCTGCACATGGTTCTGAGGGTGTTTACGGGTTGTAGTAAGGATGTAAAGCAGAGGACATGTAAGTCTAACGGTCCAGTGTATGGGGCCCTCACCAGGATTACTTGATTCAAGAAATGGAAAAAAATCCAAAGAAAAGCTGCTCGATTTGTTCTGGGTAATTTCCGGCAAAAGAGTAGCGTTACTAAAATGTTGCAAAGTTTTGACTGGGAAGACTTTGGATAAAGAAGACAAGCTGCTCGACTAAGCGGTATGTTCCGAGCTGTCATTGGGGAGATGGCGCGGAATGACATTAGTAGACGAATAAGTTTGAGTGGTGTCTTTAAATGTAGGAAAGATCACAATATGAAGGTAAAGTTGGAATTCAAGAGAAAAAATTGGGTCAAATATTCGTTTATAGGAAGGGGAGCGAGGCCTTGGAATAATTTACCAAGGAAGATGTTCAATAAATTTCCAATTTCTTTTCAATCATTTAACAAAAGGCTAGAAAACAACAGATAGGGAATCTGCCACCTGGGCGACCGCCCTAAATGCAGATCAGGATTGATTGATTGATTGATTGATTGATTGATTGATTGATTGATTGATTGATTGATTGATTGATTGATTGATTGATTGATTGCCATCATTAGCCTTACATGATTAGTAAATCATTGGAAAACGTCTTAAAACACACAGTGAAGAGTGTGTCATAAAACTTTTCATCTCTGTCTTCAGTAAAATTCATATTGTAATTGTGAAGCTGTTCTTGTTGGTGTATAGAATTGATGTGTTGTTCTCGAAACTTCTGTATTCTTCAGCCAACCTACAACTAACTGATAGTTGCAATGTATAATAGTCTATAATAAAAGTAGGTTGTGGGTATGTGTGTGGAAGGAGGGGAAGAGGTGGCAGCAAGGTATGATAATGGAAATATTCTCACTAATTTCCTCCGAAACTCGGTCGCAGCGTATGGGATATTCTGTATGAAAAGTCATATTTCGGAACTGTTTTCAGTATACTACAATATTAGTAGACAGGCAGATGCTCACGCCTGTATTGGTGTTTTGTAGATGCATACATTTTTTTTAAATTTACACTATACTGTTATGTATTAAATGTATAGGCTATTTTATGGGTCTACAGTGCAGAGCTAGCTTATTGTATTTGTCTAAATGTATACTTCTTAACCAAAAAAAAGTTATTTATTTTAAATATTTGTTCTACGTCGCATCGACACAGATAGGTCTCTTGGCGATGATGGGATAGGAGTGGGAAGGAAGCGGCCGTGGCCTTAATTAAGGTACAGACCCAGCATTTGCCTGGTGTGAAAATGGGAAACCACTGAAAACCATCTTGAGGGCTGCCGACAGTGGGATTCGAACCGAACGGCCAATTCGCCCGGTGTTGTAATACATGAGGATAGTTACTTAGTTGTACTTACCTTTGAAACTAACCCCCTGTTGGTGGGAGAGGCAGACGAAGAATTCACCCATGGTATCCCCTGCCTGTCGTAATAGGCGACTAAAAGGGGCGACCAAGGGATGATTGTCTTTGAACCATGAAACTACTTGTGATTAGTACCACCACGCGGAGAGCATCATGGGTCGCTTTTCCTTGCGAGTAGTACCACTCTGTTAGGTACTCAATAGTTTTGTGATTCGTAGCACTCAAGCGGGGTTCAGTGTGGTTTTCCAGTACTCGTGAGTCGTACGCAAGTGAGCAACACCACGGGTCTGGGCGTTGCCTGTGAGTTGTACCACTATATGAGCGACACCGTGGGTCTGCGTTGCCAGTGATTAGTACCCACTATGTGAGGAACACCACGGGAATGCCGGCGCCCGTGATTAGTACACCTATAGGTGAGGAACCTCGTCGGTTTGCGTTGGCTATGAGTGGCGCCATTGTGTGAAAAACACCATAGGTCTGCGTTACCTTTACGACGTGCAATACTTTGAGTAGTACCTTAATGTTTGGAACACCGTGAGTTTACGCTACTTTTGATTAGTACCGCAGCTTGAGAAATATCATGGTTCTACTTTACTCGCGACATGTACCATACTGAGGGGCCTTAGACCTGGTTTTTAGACCCCTTTAGACATCAAGCATAATCGATTCCGGACTGTGCTTCATAAGTGGTCCCTTGGTCAGTTTCTTGTTTTGGGGGGGGGGGTTTCATGTCCATCCATTCATTTTTCATGACATTTTTATTTCTTTTGGTCAGTGGATTTTTTGAACTTTTGGTTGTCACTTCATTTCGTACCATTAGGGGCCGATGACCTCGATGTTAGGCCCCTCTAAACAACAAGCATCATCATCATCATCATCATCATCATCCTTTGAAACTACAATCACCACCATGATACGTCGTACTAAGTTTGTCCTCAGCATGTGGTGCGGTGTGATCGAGACCTTTTCTCGGGTCGTGGATCCTACCGGTTTAGTGAAGCTCTGCGGGATATTATAGATCACACTATAACGGCACGTATCGCGGCAGTAATTATCCAAAGCATTTTTTCTTTCAAAGGAGATATCCGTGCCTTTGCAACAAACGGAAGCACCCAGAATGGCTGAAATGTTTACCATAAAATGAGAGCGAGTGATATATTTTAGACCCCGCTGTTAGATTGAAGACTAAACGGGGAGCTACAATTTGCTGTGGTCTATGCCAAGAAACATGCAAAAATACTACACCCGTCAAGAAATAGCAAACGGGAGAAATAAAACCTGCCATATTTTATTTCTGCAGCGAAAAGTGTATCGTATTTGGGTCCCGGTTTCGATTCTCGGCTGGGTCCGGGATTTTAATCGTGTTTCATTAATTCTTCCAGCTCGGGGACTGGGTTTTTGTCCCAACACTCTTCTCTTCATAATTACACAACACGCCGAACTACCAACCGCCACAGGAAACACGCAATAGTGTTACATCCCTCCACATAGGATTGGCGTCAGGAAGGGCATTCGGGTGTAAAACCGCTCCAAAGCCACATATGCTACAGAGTACGCACCCGGAGATTCCACATATGTGGGAATAGTGGTAGAAGAATAAGAAGAAGGAGGAGGAGAAAAGTGTACCTATTTATCGTTGCAGTATACGAATACACTCCTAACTTATTTTGGTCTAAAACCGACTTACGCTCTTTCTGAAAGGATCGATTCGTATATAGTGGCAGAATGTTAGAAGTTATAGCCATAGTTAACATCCATACGATAGTGATATTGGTGTCAGCCATGTTAACGAGATACAGCATCTTTATTTTGGCATACGAGACACATCAGCCACCTTATAAAACATCCGCATAGTTGATGATCGAATGTTAACAGAAAAAGTTACAGAATAAAAAGATGATGTTCAAAGTCGGTACACAAACAACTGTGACCTTTCCTATGAACGCATGTCGCCTTATGAATATACAGACTCGATTGTTGGTACAGCTGCGTTTAAGACCATCATCTCGTAAGAAGGCATCGCGTTGACTCTGTACTGCAGTGAGTTGCCCGAGCAGACTCCTGACAATATCGCCTTGATGAATGAAACAGGTTGTCGTCGTTGACTGATCATATAAACAAACAAACAAACAAACGCAACAGCTCATTAGGACCTTGGCCGGCCAAGAGGATTGCTGCCCAACTAGATATTGAAATAGTCCTGAGAAGAAATCTAGGGCATTTTTCCTAAAATGTTAATGATGTAAAGTCTAGTGCATTTATATTATGTTATTTTTAAAAATGTAAGCTGAATAAGAAGGCAATGATTTTACACTTTTTTTATTGGACTGTCCCCCTTTACTCATATCAAACTTGTAAGCTTCTCCTTGTATAAACTCCAACTTTCTCTCAAATTTCCTCTCTAGCTGATCCAGTATGACTTCAAAACGCTCTCGATTCCATTTCCTTGAATTGTCAATAGTAGCCTTCCTCCTAGGGTAAGGCCGTTCGTCCCTCATCTAATCTCAAAACTGGAGGACCAGAACTCGGTATTTATGAAGTATACCCTATATCACAGCGTCTAATGCTTGCCCTCCCTGTTCTCAATGCAGGCTAGGATTTTTTAATTACATTGACTTGACAGCTGTACTGTCAACTTGATCGTTTCTCGAGTTTTAACATCTGCACCTTCTTGACATTAAAGAACCCTTCACTACTTAAAAACCAGCGATTCACACTCTTCC
This sequence comes from Anabrus simplex, assembly GCF_040414725.1. Classification (NCBI taxonomy): domain Eukaryota; kingdom Metazoa; phylum Arthropoda; class Insecta; order Orthoptera; family Tettigoniidae; genus Anabrus; species Anabrus simplex. The sequence continues at coordinate 626,502,053 of NC_090265.1, read as the reverse complement.
TCATTCTGAGCTTAGAACTGGCACTACGAGGGACTGACTTGCACCTTTGAGGAGGATCAGTTGCATAATAATCTTAGGAGTTCTGTGGGATTAAAATGACTTTATTTTACTAAGTTTTCTTTATGAATGTAACAAGACTTACGGTTTACTAAGTTATTTCCAATATCAAGTATATTCTGTAATTTTCTCGGACGTATACAGACCTTGCAGAATCACTAAACATAATTGTTCAAAGTGCGGTGGATATAACCTATTCTTATGGATTATTACCTCTGTTACACTTCCATATTGGGTATGGATTGTTCTAAGTTATAGTATACCTGTAGTAATACTACGTGTTTTGTATTCTCACTTAACATATTATATATTCATGCACTGTGAAGAAACGTTGGTTGTAATTGACGAATTCTCGGGCACCTGTCATCTCCAGCTTTGGTTCTGAAGAAAAATCTGTTCGCGAGAGTTCGTAGAAGTCATGCTTCAACTGTCCATGCAAATTTTTCTCCGGATTGCGGCCTAGTAGGGGTATTAGGTTTCTGAAGGTCCGTGATCTCTTGCTCCGGGCTTGCCAACCCAAGTCATAGCCATACCCTGCCTGTGTAGTGAGTGTGAATCACTCTGATTTATAGCAGAGTCAAGTCACGCTCCAACTGGGAGAAAAAAGAAAAGTTAAATAAACCCTGACAATACGCACTTTCTAAGAAGCTCCGTCAGATATAGGTCACCATGGCCGTTGCCTTAAAACAAATATCAGAAATTTCTTACATATGCAAAAAGCCTATAGCTCTCCCTAAGTGGTTTATCCCTCAATGACTCAGAACTTGTGAAGTAAAAATGAAATGGCGTATGGCTTTTAGGGTCGTATTCATGAACGAGACTTTGACTTCGACTTACGTAAGTTCACTTAGTTGAGTTTCGTGGAAGTCTGTTTCATAGACGCAACTTTTACAAAGTAGACTCTGGCGTAAGTAGACTTTGGTAAGTTACGATGTGAAGAATTAGATATGAAGTTGGCAATGAAAACAATGGAAGAGCAGTGTAGCATCTCCCATCACTCAATGTTTTTTCTTAATAAAGAAGAAGAAGAAGAAATTCAGCTGTTTCTTGCGTTATAGACTCTAAACTCAATCAAATCCAGTTAATACAGTTAATTTTTATTTCTCGACGATGGATGGAAAGAAAAAATTGCCAGCCTTCAACAACTATGAAAGGCTAACAACTCTTACATGATCCTTGCTAACAACTATGTTCCTAGAACTAGTGAAAGAGAAGAAAGATAGCCTATAGTTGAAATCGAAATCAATAAACTTCATCTCGTGGTTGACTATGCCCTGACAATTGAAACTCAAAATCCCTTTCCTATTACGGAAAACCTCAGCATGGTTGCCACCTGGGCTTATTATTGGTACATGGGTGGAATCAATAGCTCCAACCACTCCAGGGAAACGGGATCTTTCATACACACGTCGCGCATTAGTTCGACATCCAGCTTCATTTGGGAACGAAACAAACTGTGGTCTCTTTCCGGCAGTCAGGATCGATATTCTTCTGATTATTCTACATACTGAGGGCTGGCTTACTCCTCGTAAATCAGCGGAATCAATTTGGAATTTACCTGAAAACCATTGAAGTGTGAAAGGCTTTTGTATTTACTATAAGAATGCATTAATCTGTACCGTTACTGATCATCCCTTAACCTAACTAGATAACATGATGAGTAGAAAGTACAAAGACTGTGCGCTAAATTAACAATAATTTTACTCTTACGTGTAGCATAATATCTTAACGACCGGGCGATTTGTCCGTGCGGTTAGGGGCGCGCGGCTGTGAGCTTGCATTCGGGACATAGTAGGTTCGAACCCCACTGTCGGCAGCCCTGAAGATTGTTTCCCGTGGTTTCCCATTTTCAAACCAGGCAAATGCTGGAGGTCTGTACCTTTATTAAGGCCACGGCCGCTTTCTACCCATTCCTTGGTCTTTCCTATCCCATCATCGCCGTAAGACTTATCTGTATCTATGTGACGTAAAGCAAACAGCAAAAAAAAATCTTAACGAAATTAGCAACTGTATCATTGGAGGTATGGGTGATCCTCGATTATTATGTTTCTGTAATTCGTCTTCAAACATCGTTAGTACATCTAATACTGTACGTTTATCGAATCTATATCGTTTTCTGAACTCATTTTCTGTATAAAATTGAACTGGGTTCCGTGCATCTCTTATAATACGCCGAGGATTAGGCACAACGTACTGAATAATTTCCTGGATCTCTTCAATTTCGTCTACAAAATTAACTACATCAGCAATATCTGCCACTTTATTATTTTTCTGATCTCAGAGTCTACTTAAGTACGGAACATCGGCGACTTGGAAGTAAAGTCGCCATCTAAGTTTACTTACCTCCAAGTAGCGATTATGAAATGGAAATGGCGACTTACCGTGTTCTAAGTCTAAGTCTAAGTCAAAGTCTCGTTCATGAATACGACCCTTAGTGCCGGGAGTGTCCGAGGTCATGTTCGGCTCGCCAGGTGCAGGTCATTCGATTTGACACCCGTAGGTGACCTGCGCGTCGTGATGAGGATGAAATGATGATGAAGACGACACATACACCCAGCCCCAGTGCCAGTTAAATTAACCAATGATGGTTAAAATTCCCGACCCTGCCGGGAATCGAACCCGGGACCCCTGTGACCAAAGGCCAACACGCTAACCATTTAGCCATGGAGCCGGACAACTTGTGAAGTGATAGCCTGGGACCAATAATGAATCGTTCGTAAAGGCTGCAGAACTGCGGCCGTCCCTCAATTGTAGGATTTTTTTTCTATTTGCTTTACGTCGCACTGACACAGATATGTCTTACGGCGACGATGGGATAGGAAAGGCCTAGGAATTGGAAGGAAGCGGCCGTGGCCTTAATTAAGGTACAGCCCCGGCATTTGCCTGGTGTGAAAATGGGAAACCACGGAAAGCCTTTTTCAGGGCTGCCGACAGTGGGGCTCGAACCCACTATCTCCCGATTACTGGATACTGGCCGCACTTAAGCGACTGCAGCTATCGAGCTCGGTACTTCTTTTTTTAGAAAATTATTTTAATTTCCTAAAATATGCTTATTATATATGCGAGATGTGTACCAGCATGTACCCGCAGATTCACCCACGTTTATTAATTAAACCGTCAGACGTTTTTAAACCACTTACTTAAAAGCTAAATATAAAAACATTATGGGCCTATTTATTAACGCTTATCGTTTTTATATAAATCGCATCAGTACAAGTTGTTTGTTGATGACGTTCGCAGCTTCTTTTCCTGGAGCAAGAATTGCTCTTTGACACAGCTCTGCGTGATCGGTGAAATGCTGTACACTCGTATGTTAAAAATCTCAGATCTCTGCGTGCCGTAGTTTTGGCTGGACATCCCAGACGTACGGACATTACGGACTGAAAATGGCTTCTCGTGTCTGGGACTGAAAATGGCTTCCTACGCCATGGACTTAAAATGGCTCCTTGACTCGTATTACAAGATGCTTCGGATTAGGCTACCGTTTTAAATATACACTAAAGCTCATGCTTAATACTCAGTATGGTAAGGTTAAAAATTACTGTTTATGAATAATGATGTAAACAGTTACTAGTCACTCCATTACGCGTAGATGGTGAAAATGATAACATATAGTTGTTGCTTTACTTTTTATATACAATTATTTATTACATTCGAGAGTAAGAGCTATGTACATTATGAATTTAATACATCTGTATTGGGAGAACTGTAGGTGGGTGTAGTTTCAGAAATATACAGTTGCTGCTAAACATGAACATAGTTAGTTAAATATTCATTTTCTGTGTTTTCTTACCATTTTACACACACACACACACACACATCCAAAATGGACAAAACTGAGCATTATGAAAACTCTATAAATGTATAGACATCAATTAATAGATACTCAACACGTGCTCAGTGATAACATTGAAAATAAATATTTAAAAACAATATTGTTACGAATAAAACACCGGTTTTATCACTCTAATTTATTTCAGGATGTTCCAATAAATGCACACACACACATTATATTCAGCCATGAATGATCACACTAATTTCTGGCTGTTTACAAGTCTCTGTCCTCTTTACACAGCAGGTAGTCCGACTCGTTGGTATTACTTGAGAGGACTATAATTCCATTGACACGCTCGCCATACTTTCACTTCCTCACCAGTTCCAAGCACCCCACATAGCAGCTGCGAGCAGACAGTTAGGTTTGAACACAGGGCCATTGGCCACACGACACGACACACGATGACTGTTCTTTGGTTCGACTCCAGAGACAGTCAAGTAATTCACACGGTGAAACAACTAAACAGCAACAGCTCAACAGTGTTAAACAGCAGGACAATACTCCTCACAACGACCATTAACACCGCTTCAGTTACTCCCTATAACTACTCCAGTCACAGACTCGGCGACCGTCCTCCGTCCACAGTGGCGCGCACACACACACACACACACACACGAATACTGTAAGGTAATACACAGTCTTCCGATCCGTACGCTACGATACTCTGACTCCGGTGGGACAATGATGGTAGCCAACACCCGTCCTCAGTCCAGCTACTTACTCGACGTTCCGACGCAACAACGCCGTTGTCGCCCTCCACCCAGCCACCGAAACCCAAAACACAGAGTCCAACTCCGACTCCAACATTGACGTCACTATTCGCGGCTAGCCTCCTTTGTTATAACTCGGGTGATGAGTACCAGAATATTCCCATTACATCCAGCAAAAACGCACGGGGAAACCAGACGAAGAGAACAATACACGAAAAGGCCACCCATACTCTCCAGGCTAGCTGCGAGTTTCCCAGTCGTCTGTCTCACTAGTCTCTTCCACGAAGTACCAGAAAAGGGCTACCACAGCGCTGGCACGTAACAATATTAAGCTTTTGGCAGCAACTGTATATTTCCGAGACTACGCACACCTATAATCCAGCCAACATAGATAAAAGTAAATTCATAATGGGCTTAGATCTTACCTGTAAAAACAACAATATAACATTCTTTGAAAACAATTGTATATCAAGTAGAACAACAATTATGTCACCATTTCACCACCTGATGATGGAGCAAAGTCTCCGAAATGCGCTGTGGAGTAAATCGTTTAATAAAAATTGTGACTAGTAACAGTTTTTACTACCTCATAAATAAATAATTTACAGTCACGGACAAGGCCATCCTTAAAAAACATGGTAGTAATGTAAAATAGTGGGAGCTGACACAATATCAAATGTGTAATATGGCTGCTATACATTGGTTGTATGGGTTTAACTCCTGCGAGCAGACACAGTATCAAGTGCGCAAGATGGACATTATACATTGGGCTTACGGGACTAACTCTGGGGACGTGGCCCAGGGACTAATGCACAGGATGGTGATTGCGCGCAACTACCTCTGATACCCTGTGGCAAAGGATGACGTCACCCGTTGCGCTTGCCGCCTCTCCGGACCCAAAAGTATGTGGCGCAATTGTTTTGAGCACATGACCATGTTGTCGATGAGTAACTTACTTTTCTTAGGATAACCGGATGTTAAATAGCCTACTTTCCCCATATATGGGTGGTGACCTAGCAATTTTAACAACACCGCAGGCTATATGTTTTTCGAAACTGTATGAGTTTGAAGGAGTCACCGCCCTTACGTTGGACATGATTAAGGATTCTTTTCCTGTTCAACCTTTTTTAGTGGCCAAAATATATTGCGTTTCCTGGCCAAGTTAGTGCTGTCTCACACGCAGTTGCGGATAATAATGACCCATTATTGAATTTTAAATCACCAAGAAATCAGATTATGATAGAGGAAGGAAATAGTAATGTAACAGTAAATACTGGTACTAGAAAAGTGTTCGTTGTTCCACTCAGTTTACTTTTATGGTTTTATAGACCACGTGAAATGGCTTTATGTAGAGGCGAATGACCTCATTTGAAAATGCGCCAGAGCTGTAAAAACATCAAACATGATTAGCTTCACATTTCACAAAACTTAATTTGAATTAATAAATTGTGCTATTAAACACTTCACTTCTAAAACCAATCCTATCTCCACGGAAAAGATATGTATGAAAGTAATTACTAGAGTCAACAATAATGAATAGAATTAAATCTGTGCATAAGAATGAAATTTATGACAGCTAAAGAAAGATTCGTAAAAAATACCAAGGTTACGAAACGCAGCTGGAGAAGCATAAAATGATTTCTGGGCAGTAATAACTTGGTGAACTAACAAAGACTTATTGCACTTTGGCCAACTGTAAACAAAAGTTATATTATGGCCTCGTATGCTGACATTTTCCTTCGGCACACGTTGCCACTGAATGCTTTATTACTCCGAATAATTACATATACGCGCGGTTGCCAAAATGACCAGTAATTTTGAGTCTTTGACGAGAAATAGGCGAAAAACTCGATCTCCGCAGTAGACTTCTCGTGTAAGGAAGGTACTGATGAATTATTTATTTATGGCAAGCTTTTTGGAAGGAATTCGCCAGTTTTTAGATTTTAAAAAAATGCCGGTAAATTTGAAGAAATCAGTTTTTGATTATTGCATTCTTCATGTTTTAACATATGGTTGTGAGACTTGGACATTAACAAGTTTACGAAAGGAAATCTTAGGGCATCTCAGAGAGCCATGTAGAGGGCAATGCTGGGCTATACAGGGAAAGATCTGAAAAGAGCAGATGACATTCGATCGATCACTGAAGCTAAGGACATCTTGGAGAGAGTATGCTCTTTAAAATGGCAGTGGGCTGGCCATGTTGCGCGACATTATGATGAAAAATGGACTAAGCTAGTGCTGGAATGAAGTCCGAAAGAACATCAGAGGCCTAGAGGAAGACCACCAGACAGATGGGACAGAGATGTATGTTGTATGTTCGGTATTCAGCCCGAAGGCTGGTTTGATCCTCTACAGCTCCACCAACAGGTGTCACTGAAGAGGCATACCAGCGAAATGCTGAGTGAGGTAGTTTCCTGTTGCTTTCCTCACTGAGCCACAAGTTGCTATTGCATATCAGTCTGCCAAGCCCACTGAAATGGATGCACCAACCGACCCCCTGAACGATATTTTCACACCATTCATAACAGGGACTGACTGTATACCTCATACCCCGGTCACTTTCATATTGTCAAAGCCAAAGATGAGACTGAGACAGGTTCAATGAAAGTAACAAATTTACTCTAGCCCATACCAGAAGACATAGTGCACTGTAAACACTACATCCCGCCAGCAAAGGCATAGGACAGAGATATCAGGAAGATTGCCGATATCACCTGGCAGAGAACCGCACAAAGCCATACCACTTGGAGAAAACAAGCGTATTTGAATCTATGACTTAGAGGCCATATCTTTTAATGATTGATTTGGCTGATAGTGGTTTATTTATTTATTTATTTATTTATTTATTTATTTATTTATTTATTTATTTATTTATTTATTTATTTATTTATTTATTTATTTATTTATTTATTTATTTATTTATTTATTTATTTATTTATTTATTTGTGGTTTAAGGTCACACTAACACATCGAAGGATTTCTGCTACAGAAGAATACGATAGGGAAGGTAGCGGCCGTGGGGCATTAATTAAGGTACAGTCCCAGTATATTGCCTGATTTGAACATGGAAAATCACGGAAAACTATATTCTGGGCTTACGACGGTGGGATTCGAACCCACTAGCTCCCGAACCCAAGCTCGCTGCTGCGCGGCCCTAACCGTATGGCAAACTCCCTCGGTGTTCGCAGTGTTCGTCAATATGTGGGAAGTAATTCGAGAGGGAGTGGGGCGGATAGTATACTCCAAAAAACACAATAAATCCTTGTGAATATATGCTCTACGGTCCCTACTCTGTCCAGGATGAAATCCTTGGACTGACCAGTAATCGAACCCGAGGTCTCCAGCTGCACTCTTCTATACCATTGAGTATATCGAGGCTACCATAATTTTCGTCCTCTTCTAAGTACCATAATGGCTGAAAAGGGATTTTAGCACACAACTTTGAGACTATTTCTACATAATTCTAGATGTGTATTCATTTGCATGGGTTTGAGTGTTTAAGAGAAAGACCGTGCAGTCCTCGAGAAGAAAGGTACACGACTTCAACTTCTTCTATAGATGATCTTCAGATTGAACTCTATTTCATTTCTTGATGAGAGAAAGAGAGAGGGGAGGGGGAGTAGGGACTGGCTTTAACCGAAATATGTATGCAGAATGGGAGGTGGACTGGATACAATCATCTCACAGCATCGAATAGATCGGTAATTATTCTCATGATACTCGAATCCTGAGCAGTAGCGAGGAGAGAAGAACAGCCAAGTCGTAGATGCAGAAGAGTGCGAGTCCTAAATGATATCATAGTAAATGAAATTATACCTCATTATTCAATATCTACCACTGGTATCCGACTCGTTGGCTGAACGGTCAGTGTACTGGCCTTCGATTCAGAGGGTCCCTGGTTTGATTCCCGGCCGGGTCGGGGATTTTAACCTTAATTGGTAAATTCCTACGGCACGGGGCTGGGTGTATGTGTTGTCTTCATCATAATTTCATCCTCATCACGGCGCGCAGGTTGCCTACGGGTGTCAAATGGAAAGACCTGCACCTTGGCGAGCCGAACCCGTCCTGGGATATCCCGGCACTAAAAGCCATACGACATTTCATTTTACCACTGGTATCTCAGATATTAAGAAGAAAGATGGTCATGTTCTGTGATGTGTTTATTACACTCCAGTGGCAATGATTTAGTCTAAGGAGATCTCTCGTTGTTATAACATGAGAATACAGTAATTACTAAACAGTAAGTTTCAGTTGATAAACTTTACTGCCACGCAAGAATAATATAGACGTTAAAAATAAAAGTAAGTCAACCACTTGAGCAAGTGTAACTAAACGAAAACCTGCACGAAATAATGCAAGTCTTTGTATATTATAACTCGGACAGTATAGCTCTGACGAAGGACTAATTATGCTGCTGCAACACTCACGTTCCGAAAGGTCCCCTACACAAGAGAAAAATATAACTTCTAAAAGAACAGTAATTTTTTACTTCACTTTTCAAATATTCTTATACATTCTGATATTGTAAAAAAAAAGAAATAAATAAATTATCTCCGTATAAGCCATGAAGGCCTTTGGAAGAGTCGAAGGTGAAGATTACCATTATTCATTACCGCAGCACTAAGTCGAATAGAGTTGTTCGCTCCATACCTGGCCACCTTTCTTCCTAGGAATTAGCCTGGTACTCATTTCTGGTGTATGCTGAGACAACTTTAGGACCATATGACTCTCCAGCAGTGGAAATCTATCTAAAATTTTTCACTTTCTAACGGGGAATTAAACCCATGTCCTTGCGACTCGGCTAGGTAACCCTTAAATATTACAAGAGTAATACCAAATTGTAAATACTACTGCTATTTCGACATACCTCATGCAGTAACAAGTATAATATGATGGACGAACTTTCTGTAAGTGGTGAAAAATAGCCAGCTTGATTTCAATTGAATTCCCTTTATATTTAAATATTTTTATTGGGATTAAAACTATATTTAGGTTTGTGAAGATACAAATTCACAACGGGTTATGTTTGATATTGTGTAACCATAATGTCTTAAGTCCATTTAATTGAAGTAAGCAATTCCAATATGAATTACTCAATACATGTTATGAGATCTGAAAGTTTGTTTTGACACAGGATTCTGTAAATGTATGCTGAATTTTATTAATGAGACGAAATTTCCCTTCCTTCGAGAAACATTCTGAATATGCTCTTGATACATCTATGAAAAATAATAGATTAATGACTCGTTTCGTTAAATCAAATCACCCCCACCCCCACCCCAATCCCAATCCCCACCAACTACTTCCGCCAAATGACTGACACATTTTGGAATAGCTATCTCTGTACTTCGTGAGGCTCATGTAGACGTCATCATCATCATCATCTGTTTACCCTCCAGGTTCGGTTTTTCCCTCGGACTCAGCGAGGGATCCCACCTCTACCGCCACAAAGGCAGTGTCCTGGAGCTTCAGACTCTTGGTCGGGGGATACAACTGGGGAGAATGACCAGTACCTCGCCCAGGCGGCCTCACCTGCTATACTGAACAGGGGCCTTGTGGAGGGATGGGAAGATTGGAAGGGATAGGCAAGGAAGAGGGAAGGAAGCGGCCGTGGCCTTAAGTTAGGTACCATCCCGGCATTCGCCTGGAGGAGAAGTGGGAAACCACTGAAAACCACTTCCAGGATGGCTGAGGTGGGAATCGAACCCACCTCTACTCAGTTGACTTTCCGAGGCTGAGTGGACCCCGTTCCAGCCCTCGTACCACTTCAAATTTCGTGGCAGAGCCGGGAATCGAACCCGGACCTCCGCGGATGGCAGCTAATCACGCTAACCACTACACCACAGAGGCGGACTCATGTATACGTACACGTGTAAAAGTTTCGAAATTCCATGTACCTCAGTTTAGTCCATATCCACGTAAATGTTTACATGTGATTGACGTGAAACACAGGAACGAGAACCGAGCTCGATAGCTGCAGTCGCTTAAGTGCGGCCAGTATCCAGTATTCGGGAGATAGTAGGTTCGAATCCCACTGTCGGCAGCCCTGAAGATGGTTTTCCGTGGTTTCCCATTTTCATACCAGGCAAATGCTGAGGCTGTACCTTAATTAAGGCCACGGCCACTTCCTTCTCAGTCCTAGCCCTTTCCTGTCCCATCGTCGCCATAAGACATATCTGTGTCGGTGCGACGTAAAGCCAATAGCAAAAAAAAAAATATATATATAGCACAGGAACGAGAAACGGAGGACAATGCGCCAGAAAATGTGACGCAATTATATTTACTTCCAATGCAATGGGAGTTTGCCAGTCGATTAGTAAATAGATTAATTGCTGACCTGAGTGACAGCCGTTGTCCTGAACGAATGATAACAGGTTCGTTTCCACCTGAAGTCGATGGAATTTCAGGGTGTTCAAATGTGACAAACCCGTTTGATTGGCGTCCGGCTTTATTACATACAATCCCCCTGTAGTCTCGAAATACAGAAAAAGAACCCAATATAATATTCAGTAGTAAGCTTTCATCATCAACGATGCACCTCTGTTGAGGAATCATATAATAATTGGAGCAAAACGAGAAAGAAAAAAGAATATACTTATTTGATTTCTTGAGAGGCTGTGTAAGATTTGTTCTAGGTGTAAACAATTAAGAATTGAGGACAGTATGTAGAAACAGGAAAAAAGTAATGAAGTTTCAGTATTACAACGTCCGGTTCCATGGCTAAATGGTTAGCATGCTGGCCTTTGATCACAGGGGTCCCGGGTTCGATTCCCGGCAGGATCGGGAATTTTAAACATAATTGGTTAATTTCGCTGGCCTGGGGACTGGGTGTATGTGTCGTCTTCATCATCATTTCATCCTTATCACGACACGCAGGTCGCCTACGGACGTCAAATCAAAAAGACCTGCATCTGGCGAGCCGAACTTGTCCTGAAACGTCCTCGCTCAGAAAAAATAGTTTTTGTATAGGATTGTTGATCGCGGTGGATGTTCTAGTTTCATCCGATGCAACCCAAGTTGCACTCTAGCCATCTTGTCTCCAATGCGACGTCTAATCAGTTATAATTTTGTATACTCTCGCGTCAAGGACATCAGGCTCACTCATTTAACTACGAGAGAGACTAACCACGGAGCTAACAATGTACACATTTTATTTAAAAAATGGGCATCATAATTCCACTTATTTCATTTCCTCCCCTTAATTTTGCTGTCATGCTATCCAAAATATTATTTTAAACACGAAATCAAAATACATTACGGAGTGCTGAATCTTCCATATTGTTGATAATGGACAGAGAAAATATCATTTACCGAGCAAGTGGCCGCACGTTTTGGGTTACGTAGCTATCAGCCACAGTAGCTTACGTCCCACTCCCAGCTCTTTCCTATCCCATCGTCACCATAAGACCTATCTGTGTCGGTGCGACGTAAAACAAATTGTAAAAACAAAACAAAAATATCATTAGCCTGCTATCCTATATAATCCGTCTTCCTATTTGCCCGATCGTAGTTCGCTCTGTGGAAGCTGTTCTGATTTGCTTGCTTATCTCCCTTGTAAACAAACATGTTTTAGCTTTAATATATATATATGCTATATAATATTATTTTTCGAAGAAAACTATTTTGAATAGGTTTCTTTATAAAGAACAATATTTATCTCTGTTTTAGCTGTAATTGCAACACCTTCCCACTCATGTAGATGGTGGAAACGATTTTTTAATTGCCTCTTTACGCTGAATTATTATACTTTCATTAGAGTCGTTAAAGTTTGCGGTGCACTTCCCCTGTAAGGTTGTCTGATCGTACGTTTTAACTCTGGAAGTAAAAGTAATTGCAGTATTCACTTATTCCTAACTAACATACAGCAAAATGCCAAGTAAAATACATCTTCTACCTAGCTTTATTTTGCAATAAGAAGCAGTGATACTTATCATCCTTCTTAGGTAATTATGTTTCAAAGACTCTTTATCAAAATACATCACTGTATTGTTAAGTTAATCACAAGCATTCATTTCTAAAATTTCATCTCAGTCAAATAACATTTTTCTACGTACATACTTCCTCTACTTAGGACACAAACAAAATGTATGAGATTATGAGGCGTCTAGTATCAAAACCGGCCAAGTCACAAAATTTACGAAAATGAGTTAAGGTTATAAATTTGAAGTAGAAGTATAGCACTATCAGGTGAAACAAGAATATGCTTTAAAATCGTCCATGTCTTCATGTTATAGAGCACTGAATTCTCGGTCGTGCAACAGAATCGGCCAAGTCATGCAGCCAGTGAATTCAAAACCGGCCAAGTCAAGGATCGAGCGACAATCTTTATGATGCAGCATTATTGTTTGGAATCTTATGTTGTTACATTAAGCATCAATGGGATAATATCAGTAGGCAAAATAGTTCCTTGTAATGTATATTCTTTGAAGTCATAATATTTTGTTTTTGTTCGTTTGCAACACTGATTTACGTATTGGCGGGCTTCTTACCGTCATTGGCGCCAAAGCAATCCTATTTCCGGTGTGATCGTATTTTGTCATTATTGTGTGCTGTAACGTGGATATTGTTCCGAGTGGTGAACTGAAAGATTTACATTCATACCTTGAGAAATTGTACAAAATTGCAACAAAAACGGCCAAGTCAAAATTTAAATTAACAAAAAAGATGGGTTAATTATGAGTTAGATTTCTCAAAACAGCGGAACTTAAATATTAAACCATTAAGGATATAACTGTGAAAAAAAATATTTTCTGACCATCATTGCTTTGTCTCTACAGGTTTTTCATCCATATTGAAAAATATGCCTTGAGTGACTTGGCCGGTTTTGATACTAGACGCCTCATTTATTCTTCTTCCAAGTAAGCGATTTCATAAATTCGTGACGACTCATATACCAAAAGGTACCAATCTAAAGAAAATTAACATTGAAATGATGATGATGATTATGATGATAGGAAAGATACATTGGTAGGAAGGTCCATAATATGAAAGAAAAATGATGTCATTATGGCCTAAATCCATGTCAAATAAGGTGTAATTACGTTTGATGCCAATAAGTACCAAATCCCACAAGCTGAATTGGCTAAAAGATAACGTATCCATGCAGCCAATGAGGAGCCATTTTCGGGTCACATGACCAGCAGCAAAAAGAAAACTCTGTTTAATTTACATTGTTACGTTCCATGATTTCATTTCAAATTATTGAACGAATGTTTATCTTCACAGGAAATAACTTAATTCGTTTTCATTTTATCTTTAAATACAGTCAGTTTCTGATGACTGCAGTGCCTTTCAGATGGATGTATTTAGAGTTTCAGTGCTGAAAAATACCTACTCCATCCTGCTTTCTTGAATATTTCTTTAAATTTTAAAATGTTAACAGAGCTACTGTGTATAGTAATGTATTTATTATATCTGAACCTGTATTTAACTCCAGTTATATGTTGTATCGTTCCGACGGTGGTGTGTGTAAGAGACAAACTGAACGAGAAATTGAAGCTATGTTTCACTTTCCAATGCCGAATCAGCCAAATGCTACTTACTTAAAAGTTTTCCAGTCTGCTGAACACATAAGTTAAAATATAAATATTATATTATAACATACCTGTAAAAGACCACATTATTGAACACTATTAAACAAATAATTACATGTTTAGTTCTTAAAAGAACATCATCAGATTCTATCAATATATTCTATATTTCGATTTTTTTCTATCCAAACACTTATGAAATTGGAATCTGTAACTTAACTTAATGAAGTCCAGCCTTGTCTCCACTCCAGAACAAACATAAATATTTCCAAATATTGAGTGTGACTTGATAGAACCTGATGATGTTCTTTTAAAAACGAAACATGTCATTCTTTCTTTAACAGTGTGTATTTGTAATCCGTGTTCAATGTTTTTTTTTTACAGATATGTTATAGTGTAATATTCATATTTAACTTGTGTGTTCGACAGACTGAAAATATTTTAAGTTGCATAATAAAAGTGCTAAAATTAATGTTCAGTTGAAATTTTACTCAACGTTTTTCCTCTTTCCTGTAAAATTATACTTTAGATTTGATACTTTCGGAAAAAATCACACATGGCTTCCAACATTGACCAGTTCAACCATCCATCTGAGAATCAAGTCGTAAATTATAATTATCTCGTTCTGCCATCCATTACATCTAATGGATTAACATCCCACAAATTAAAACTCTAAATATTACTATGCTTTAATATACCAGGCGTACGAATAAATTCCTTCACACCTTTCAGACACGAACTACAAGGATGCTTTTTCGTTACGTTCTCGCGTTCTGAGCATACACTAGTTTTAATAGTTTTTGCTTGCTTCTTACTCCAAACGTAATATTCATCACAATCAATAATATCCACACACCTATTGTGATTTTTTCAGCACATGCTTACTATACTAACGAGGGAACACATACATGTGTTACACTCGGATTCGGTTGAAATTTGGTAGGAATATTCATGGGAGGCAGTAAAATGCTAAGGTGAAAACTGCATGTACCCAGCGCAAATTTAAACGCCAAAGTTGAACAAATAAATAGTCTTAAAATTAGAAGTGCGGCGGGAGTAACGGGGTGTGGTCGGGAGGTGGGGAGTAGCGAAGCAGCGGACGTGAAGCAACCAGGCTGTAACGAGCTGCGCCAGCAGCCAGGCAACATATAGTTAGCGCGTTCCCCTTAAATTCCCGATCAGATGTGCAAAACGTAAATATGAAAACAGCACATGCAACAAGTATACAAAGGACGATGTTTGAACAACGATGCCAATAAGGTTTGAAAAATTCACGCCCGAATTCTTGATACTCGTAATTTTTCAAACCTTATTGGCATCGTTGTTCAAGCATCGTCCTTTGTACACTTGTTTCGTGTGCTGTTTTCATATTTACGTTTTGCACATCTCATCGGGAAGTTAAGGGGAACGCGCTAACTATACGCTACCTGGTTGCTGGCGCATCTCGACGCAGCCCGGTTGGTTCACGTCCGCTGCTTCGCTCCTCCCTACCTCTCCGCCACACCCCGATACTCCCGCGGCACTTCTAATTTTACGACTATTTATTTGTTCAATTTTGGCGTTTAAACTTGCGCTGGGCACATGCAGTTTTCACCTGAACATTCTACTGCCTCCCACGAATATTCCTACTAAATTTCAACCGAATCCGAGTGTAACACATGTATGTGTTCCCTCGTAAGTATACCGTCTCAATCTCTCCCAGCTCCCTCTTATTCTAATAGGGTTAACTGCATGTTGTGTTGTAATTTCCTTACAGTTTTAAGTTCAATTGATGCTTTTGACTGTATTTAATTCCGGTTTAATTTTGTATCGTTCCGAGGATGGTGTGTATTAAGAGACAGACGGAACGAGAAATTAAGGCTATGTTTCTTCGAAAGTGAACCGCGACCCATCACAGCAGTTTTCATAGATTATTAGATTATGACACAATCGGTTCGGAGAAGAACGAGCGAACTGGCTGTGCGATTCGGACCGTGTAGCTATGTGATGGGTTTGAATCCCACTATAGGCAGCCCTGAAAATGGTTATTCATGGTTTCCCATTTTCACACAAATCAAATTTAGGTCGCGGCTGCTACCTTCCCATTGCTAGCCAATCCGTGTGTCACCAAAAATTTTCTGTGTATTAGTGTGACGTTAAACCTCTAGCAAAATAAAGTAAGTTCGGAGAAGGACATGAAAGCAGCAAAAAAAGCAGTAGTTGAGAATTTGATGATGACTTCCCTCGGCAAACGTCAGAAAATAATAGAACTGTCGTAATTCACTTCTGAAGGCATGGAGCAAATTTCTTTATATAAATTGCCCTTAAAGCAAAAGTAGCTGTTTATGTTTGTTTGTTGTTTTTTCTCATGGTAAAATATAATACACAAGATACTGTGTGAAGAAGATAAATTCCAGGAAATATTTACATTTCGCGATGATTTTGTTCCGCGTCTTCAGAATTGTACCACGATAGACGAAAGTCTTGTAAACGAGTATGAAATGGTTAGTAATAATTATTTCGACACGAAATGAGAATGAGGTCTTTTAAAAGTAAATAACCATTTGTTCCTAGTTTCACGTAATGGCCTTCTCATGGAATTATTCGCATCTCATTTTAGGTGCTAGCTTTAATCGTAAAGTGAAAGTCGATGAGGAATTGGGAGTGGAAATCTCTTCTCAATGAATAGAATACTCTAACGCAGTCCACGTTTCACTCGTGTCAGTAAACATCTCGTCAAACTCAAGTCCGTATAGCTGTACGCGTGAATGAGCTTTCAATTCTACTATGAAACATACAGAGGTTTTCCAGAGAGCTAATTACTGATCATTGCACGTAAATGACTGTGACAGCTTCGGATCATTACACTGAAATATTGATCAAAATTGTAGCACAGTCTCTTTGATGTCACCTCGATCGATTCGCCTGTTGCCTTAACAGGGTAGTGCATTATTAATTAAATATGTGTCTGTTGAATCATCAGCCATAAGGCTACTTATATTCTCAAACATTGGCACAAACATGGGAAGGGGTAAATACCGTTCGAGGAAAACGAACAAATTTCAACGGACTCATCAGTGAAACACATGGAACATGATTGTCGGATGTTACAACACCCCTTTGTCATTCCTGAAATGCCTTTGATGTTTTATCAATCGAGTTCATACTCACGCTAAGTTCATTTTAAATTTACGGTCAATCGGATGAATGCGCCTAACGTTTAGTTGAGCACAAGGAGAATAAAAAGTGATGTTAACACAAATTACAAAAATTGTTCTGAAACATATTCAAAGAGACATTGCACTCGTTCTGAAGTGGATCGAATTTGATAGACACTGATGTGATTTTGTTCAATCACAGCATTAATTACCTAACCTAAGGCAAGTTTTCACTCCTCCCCTGAAGAGGGGAGGCGGGCTGCCTAGGGCAACACCCTTCTCGCTCTCTTTCTCTGGCCAGGGAGATTTGATATGGTGAAGGAGATGTGTGATAATAATATTCGTTTCACGTCCCACTAAATACTTTTTGACGGTTTTCGAGACGCAGAGGTGCCGGAATTCTGTCCCGCAGAAGTTCTTTTACGTACCAGTAAATCGACCGTCACGAGGCTGACATATTTGAGCACCTTCAAATACCACCGGACTGAGTCAGGTTCGAACCTGCCAAGTTAGAATCAGAAAACTAGCGCCTCGACCATCTGAGCAACTCAGCCCGGTAAGATGTGTGGTGAAGGTGAGGGTGTTCACGGCATTGGCCTATGCTAGGAACTGTCCCGGCATTCGCCTTAGTGCAGAAGAATAGAAAACCACGGAAAACCGTTCCCAGGACAGCCGACGGTGGAAACCAGCCCCTCTCCGTCTCCCGAATAAAAAGGTGTAGAACCACGTTTTAGCCGTGGCCGCTGGTCCCTTGCTCGGTTGGTCGGTCGGAATGCAAAGCTGTAGAGGCACGGACCAGCCGTGTAGCCGGAAGCTTGAATATCAGGACGTAAATATAAATCGGGGAAACCGTTTTCATTCATAATATTGTTCTTAATACCACAAAGAGTATTACATAAATTAAATAAGTAAATAATTAAATAATTTATGCCTGTTACAACAAAGAGAGAGAGAGAGAGCTATTGCAAAATGGATGAACGCTGTCAAGTGGCAAAAAAGGCTAGTATAGCACATAGCGCCACCGAGTGGTATAAAAATGAACTATTCTAGCATTCTACGATCTAACAACGGTATTTATTTATTTATTTATTTATTTATTTATTCATTTATTTATTTATTTATTTATTTATTTATTTATTTATTTATTTATTTATTTATTTATTTATTTATTTTATGCCTTTGTATGTGGCGAAGTTAGGGCTCACGCCCTCTCTTACACTTAACCACAACATACAGTATATAATAACTTGGAAAAGTAACATTAACAGTCTCTAGGAACTACCTAAATTAATGGACTTAACGGCCATAAAAATTAACCCGTAAACTACCGTTCCGAAACAGTTCTGTTTTTCCGTTCCACCCCCATCCCCCCACCTCCTTACTACACTTACGTTTAACCTCTTTGTGGGTTGAAATTTTCGAAAAATATTAGCTGTTAGTTAATGCATAAGAGGAACCTCTAAATTGAACTCTTTTATCGGTTAAGGGGGTCCTGAGATATCGTGATGAGTGACTGGTATTTCGCATTTATATAATATGGAAAATTAATATAATATAAAAGTCAAATTGAGTGTTCTAAAATCTTTCTCGGTGCCACTAATTTAATCTTACTGGGGAAAGTGTACCTTTCAAATTCATATCGCCCATAACTCGACTATTTATTGCAAACATGTTTTGTTATTGATTGTCTTACCAAAATTACTAACACAGTGTGTTCTCTTTCTTTTTTACTGTACGAATAGCAGCTTTCCAGCTTGAGTCGTGGACGTTGGCCAGGACTATATAGACATCCCTCCCTCCCTATACCAGCCAGCACCCCCAACTTACTTCATTCTCTCCCTCACATGGTATGCGAACCGACTACAATAGGCATCGCTTATTACACCACCAGGTGAGCGATCCAATCTTTACACTCTTGTCTTGGCTTGGTAGGTTTCGAATTAGTGTGGATCTCATCAGTCAAAAACTCACATCGTTAACATTTAATTAGCACTGTAAGCTGTATTTACATTAATTCTTTACGTATTTGTACTCTATTCACTTATTTGTTTGTTAACTTTGTTTTCTCTTTACAATAGAAAATATTTTATTACGTCCTCCTGTTCAATACATGTATCCATCTCTTGATGGTGAGATTTTAATCAAACATGTTTCGGCTCATTTTGAGGCATCTTCAGTGAAAAAAATATTAAAAGTTACAGGAGTGAATGTTGAAAGAATATCATTAAAACAAATGAGAACGATTATATAAAATCCAATTGACACATGATGATAAATCTGAAAGAAAACAAGGTTGTGGCAAGGTTGGAAACCTCTCAGTCTAAAAGTTTTCTATGGCACTCTAAAATGAGGACAAAATCACAAATCAAAATGTAACAACAGCCTATCTTCATTAAGTCACATGTTCATGTAGTCTGCAGGGCAACAGAAGCTAGTGGACGTGCAGTAGTATAAGAGAAATAAAGGTCAGGTACAGCTTTGTGCGACTCGAAATAGTGGAAACCGTCAATATCATATAAAGTCCAGTCTGTAATGGAAAGAAGGAGAATGAATGAATGAGCTAGTAGACAAGAGATAAAAATGAAAAGAAACTTGTTACTTCCTTGTTTTGTTTTAGATTTATCATCATGTCTCACTTGGATGTTATATATTATTTCTCACTTGTTTTAATGACACTCTTTCAGAATCAATTCATGTAACTTTTAATATTTTTTTTCACTGAAGATGGCTCAAAATGAGCCGAAACATGTTTGATTAAAATTACACCATCAAAAGACGGATACATGTATTGAACAGGAGGACGTAATAAAAACTTTTCTATTGTAAAGTGAAAACCGTCAATACGGAATGATACTAATATCTTGTAACTTTGTTTTCATTATCGCGAAACAGATTAAATAAAATCCTTAGACGGTATATTAAAATCAAACTTTGTTCTACTAAATTTATTACTGTAATTGAACACTAATTACTTTTGTTATGTTTATGTACACACATAATATCCACGCAAACACTTACTCCACAAACCTGTCTGGGAAGTAATCACATTTAAGAAAGACGAATCAATTACCAGTATAGCCTAGTGATCCGATGACTCTTAAAGCACATCACAAGAAATCGACTCCTACCAAGCCCCATTGATGTAATTAACCTTTTTCAACATGTCTCCCAGTTTTCCAGGTGCCTTAATATAAATAATGTTGTTCCCAAAAATATTGTCACAACACAGCTTGTGAAGCATATGTTTTAATGCTGTTAGTGGAATAGAATAGGAGGGTTCAGCACCACATCACATCTTAGTGATGGGATCGATTATAACTGGACA
This sequence comes from Anabrus simplex, assembly GCF_040414725.1. Lineage (NCBI taxonomy): Eukaryota > Metazoa > Arthropoda > Insecta > Orthoptera > Tettigoniidae > Anabrus > Anabrus simplex. The sequence continues at coordinate 626,481,459 of NC_090265.1, read as the reverse complement.
GTTAGCTGTGCATTAACGAGCCGGTTCTACAAATCACTTTTGAGTCTTCAGTCAACTTAGGTTCTTACTAAGTTCACTGCAGCATTAACAAACAGCATTTAGCAGGTTTATGCGTAAGTCTTTTCCGGTTTCACTAAGAGATGGCGCCAGTGAACAGCACGCAGTGTATGAATTTGACACATACGTCAGTTTGTTTGTCTGATATTAACCTACCAACACACAGAAGTCGAGTCCGCCACTAGCGTCTCTGTTGTATCGTTCAGTGATCATGTCGACGTTTGTATCTGAAAAATAACATTTGCGGCACGCAATGCTTTTCTTATTTAATCAAAAGAAAAAGGCTGAGGAAAGTAATAGTTGCTGGTGGAAACGTATGATGAACACGCTCCATTGATTAGAACATATGAGACATGGTTTCGATAATTTAAACGTGGTGATGTCAATGTTGAAGACAGTGCGCTCTCTGGTAGAACATTGTGTATTATGAACTCCTGAATTCCAGCGAAACCATTAATGCACAACGCTATCGCCAACAAATGATTTATTTAAATCACGCATTGGTCGAAAGACGACCGGAATGGGCCAGAAGACACGGTAAAGTGATTTTGTTAAACGTCAATACGCCGACTTACACAGCAAAACCAGTGAAAGACACCTTGAAAACGCTTGTGTACGACGCCCTTCCGCACACGCCGTACTGCCCCGATCTAGCACCATCTTTGCATCAGTGGGGCACGCGTTCGGAGAGCAGCACTTCAGCAATTTCGAGGAAGTTGAAAAATGGCTCAACGAATGGTTGCCGCAAAAGACAAGCAGTTTTTCTGGCATGGTATTCGTAACTTAGCTGAAAGATGGGCAAAGTGTGTAGAAGCCGATGGCCAATACTTTGAATAAACAAAAAATGAATTTCTCTCGAATATTACGTGTTTTCTTTACTACAAAAACCGGCAAAAACTTATGCATACACCTGGTATTGTGACTACCCGGTGACAGACTCCACTAGGCAAGAAATACGTGAGTTGTAATTGTAATGTTGGTCATTGTTTCATTGCCACGAATAGGGAATAGGCACCTATTTCAAAATGTTACTGCCCTCCAGTGAAGTCGCTAGTGTTGTGTGATACTCATCGTCAGTGCTGTCAAAAAATGACTGATGAACATAAGTGTCACGGTCTATGAGGATTCGAGAACACGATATCCCCCACTCCCAATATCTTGTCCAATAGAGAACCGAAGGATGGGCTACAATGACTTGAGAAACACATGATTTCCCGTATAACATCATTATACATAAATGAAAACATTTAATCATTGATTACAGTAGGATTATCGGTATTGAATTCTACAAAACATATTCGTTGGGGACAGTGAAGCTTGGATCCAATCAAACCCTGAACCAACATGGAGTAAAGGATTAAATGACAATATTTCAAGTGAAGTTAACAACACGCTAAGCACGAATGGTTTAGATTGTTCCTACATGAAAACAATATTAATTCTTAATCTAAATACAACATGAAGAAAAGTATAGATGTATCAGACAACAAGAACTCCGATTTCATTCTGTACAATTCACACACTCTACATGTTAAATGTAGTTTAAGTAGGTTATAGAGAATGTACATTATATTAACTATGAATATCTAAATATATTGTTGGCTCTAACTTTTGATTTTTGAAAGGATTCAGCGTTTTCACGTAATTACAACATAACTGACGTAGATCCTACTGTTTGCTCCACCTTACCTAAAATATCTAACGGTGACAGGATGCAGTAAGCGGAAGGGCTCCTTAAGTAAAATAAATTAATAGTTTTATATCGAGGAAAGCAATAATCAGAAATCGGTGACGCCATTGTTGATGAATAATATTCTAAATTCGTGGAACACAGCCTGCGACCGGCTTTGAGAATAAACAAATGGACACATTTCATATATAAACTGACCCATCATTTTGCACAAAAATGCTCTACCGTACGCCACAGAAGCTGTGGATCTAAGTTGTTCTGTCAGAGCAGCTGGAGGATCCACCTTACTCTCCTGCTTTAAGCCCATACGACTTCGACTTCATTACTATGATGAAGAATCCACTTCGTGGTTTTCGAATCAGAACTATTCCAAACATATTTTTAGGTGGTAAACCTGCTCCAACCTAAAGATCAATCACGGTTGCACCACCAATGACCTGCTACAACGTCCACATCACCAACTACAGGTACCACAACACCAGTAACTCCGTGAAAGACAGTAAATCTCAAACAGGTACTGCTGCATCTTGCCACTGTTAAAATGCAATCCACATATTATGGTGTAAGGTATCAAACTCCCAAAAAAAAATACCTCCAGTGTAAAGAAATACGTTCAGAAAAACAAAAATTTGAGTGAAATAGCAATTTTATGACACAAAAGATGCGGTGTCACTTGCTGATTTAGCTCGACAAATAATAGGTTCAAATCTGGAAGATAGAAGAACACAGAAATGTTAAAAACTACATCAAAATTAATGTTGTGTTAATTTAATTTATTAACACATGTATAACTTACTCTATGGATCAGTGATAGGGTATCGGCCCTTGGATCCGAAAACACGAAGTCATACCGGGGGGTGGGGGGGGGGGGTACTGTGGTGGGATTTCTGCAAGGGCAGAAACAAGTCCGTTCAGCTCTTCATGTCGAAGTCGGCATATCTAGTGATAGTTCTACACGTTATATTCATCCAATATGATTAACAAAAACTCGTCAATAGGTCTCTGTTTCCTGGTAAAGGAATATAACGTTGAAATTTAAACGCAGGTGGCATAAATTGTGTCAAATTAAAATGCCTGCATACAATAAGCGATGCCATTAACATTAATAATTTTGATGTATTTATGATTAATGATGATATTTTAAAATTTTCTATAATTTAAAAAGTATCATTTCATTGCTTTGATGTCAAGCGCCAGCTTGGAAACCGAGTAACATCAACACGAACTTCCCACCAAGATGATTTAGAATCCAGACCAATGCATGCGATGTTTTTTATATTAAAAGTCACGCACGTATGATTCGTATTTCATTTTAAAATGGAGGTCCGTGACTATAATCATGATATCAAGTCTTATAAAACTAAAATCCTGGTTACTTTGCATGTTTTAAAAATATACAAGTACCACCCACCCCACCCCCCCCCCTTCTCGCCCCACCCACTTCATTTGGCAAGGAAAGTTTCGTAAAGAAACTCTAGGGTGCAGTTGACAGTCCAGCTGCCAAGGATCCTATCAGTGACCAGTCCAGAAGGTGCAGACCCCCTCTCTATTCTTCCATTAGAATTCTAAACTTTTGCCCCAAACCACTGGCCACTCTTTGACCTTTAACAACTAACCATCATAACAAGTATAATCTCACTTCTTTGAAAATCACTTTATAGATGTGCAGAAAATGTTATTGCATTTATCGTATTTTGTTGATCAAATAAAGCGTATCTTCGTTCGTAATCTGTTTACCCTCCAGGGTCGGTTTTTCCCTCGGACTCAGAGAAGGATCCCACCTCTACCACCTCAAGGGCAGTGTCATGGAGCTTCAGACTCTGGGTCAGGGGATACATCTGGGGAGGATGACCAGTACCTCGCCCAGGCGGCCTCACCTGCTATGCTGAACAGGGGCCTTGTGGGGGGATGGAAAGTTTGGAAGGGATAGACAAGGAAGAGGGAACGAAGCGGCCGTGGCCTTATGTTAGATACCATCCCGGCATTTGCCTGGAGGAGAAGTGGGAAACCACGGAAAGCCACTTCCAGGATGGCTGACAAGGGAATCGAACCCCCCTCTACTCAGTTGACCTCCCGAGGCCGAGTGGACCCTGTTCCAGCCCTCGTACCACTTTTCAAATTTCGTGGCAGAGCCGGGAATCGAACCCGGACCTCTGGGGGTGGCAGCTAATCACACTAACCACTACACCACAGAGGCGGACTAAAGCGTATCTTTCCATTTAAAAAAGAGTTACCCTTATGATGAGATAATGAGGTGTTAATTATCGGAAGTTTTCATTAGTACTTGCACTGCCCTTCTATGTACGTAATTAAATACCTGGAATATTATACTTTCCGCTCCTTGAGCACTAGAAATCACTTCAAGACAACTGATCAATATGCTTTCAACTGTAGTAACAAAAGAGAGGATCCGGAGGTGAAAGTCAGCCAAACAGCAAGTGAATGCTAAATACAACGCGATAGATGATATGCACTGACAGCATTTTTGAACCACCTAAGTAACATCAAAACACTTTGGCAGAAATTTGAGAAAATTCTATTTCGTTATTGCACTGAAAGCATGTATTAAAGTTTCACATGTGCGGAGTTTTGAAAGTGGCCACAAATTAATGAAATGTCATCCCTGCGCAATATGACTATCTCCTTTTAACGATCATTTAGCTTATCTTGTCCTTATGCGCAATATGGGCCTTCCCGTACGCGATAGATCATCCTACAGTTAGGGAAATGCTTTTAGACAAATACTTGCTGATTGCCTGACATTCATCGCAAGGTACTTATTATTGCCAATGGTATCACCAGTGCCACTTCTTACCAACGTCTAGAAATTCAAGTGTTCAAATTAATGAAATCCACATGAGAACTGAAGAATTATGAGGATTACGAAACTATTCTTTGAAAACTCTGAAACGTTCTACGATAGTATTAAGAATTTTGTTAAATCTGTCCATTAGTTTCTCAAACATTATCCTATTTTACATACCTACACTGAATTTTAAAATCTGAACATGGATCCTAGAAGGAAATATCAACAGTGTATGAAAGGATACCATCGAATATTTCAAATTAAGAAGTTCTTATACGCTTGTGTTCCGTTCTGAAGTAGTATTTCCAGGATTGAGCTATTCAATAGATACTTCAATACAGCGAGTTATTGTTCTTTCGTTCCTACCGTATACAATTAACTTTTGTGATAATCGATTGTGTAGGGGCTGCCTGGCCGAGGTGGTAAAGGCGTGCTCGGTTCGCCCGGAAGGACGTGGGTTGGAATCCCCGTCAGGAAGTCGTAAAATTTAAGAAACGAGAATGTCACTTCTGGAAGTGCACATGACCCTGAGGGTCACTCAGCCTATACCAAAAATGAGAACCAGGTTAATTCCTGGGGGCAAAGGCGGCCGGGCGTAGAGCTAACCACTCTACCCCATCAAGTGCCGAGGTTCGGATAGTGGAAGCCTTTACCTTCCACTCCTCCAAGGGCCTTCATGCCCTGTACGGAGGTGACTTTGCTTTGCTTTGCTTGATATTCGATTGTGTATAAGCTTTGATTATTTGCGAAAAACTATCGACGACGGGGAACATCGAGATTCCTTAACTCAGATTAGAAATACTTATTTTTCGCAAAATCGAAAATCATAAGCTGCATTGATGTTGACGGTAAGTTTTCTAAAACACTATTATAAGACATAAAAATCAGTTTACTTACACATTTTTGTAGTTATGCATTCAAATGGCTCCATCCAGAAGAAAATTCGGAACTGAGTAGGCTACTTGTGTAAAAGAACATATTTTTCGTTTGTCACCTTTCAGAATGCTGACATTTCCTTCTTGGACTCCTTCTGCATTATATTATTGGATAATACTACTGCCTGGTGATATTTGTGAGAACTGATCTGATATTCATTCGTTGATTACACCCTCCTTCTAGTGTTTAATTCTGAAGAAGAATCAAGTTATCGGGATGACACTACAGGTGCCCCCAGCTTCACCAAATAGTATAACTAATTTTACGGTAAACAAAGACTTAGTTTTGCACTTCGTAACTTCGTAATAAAACCGCAACCAATGTCTGGAGCATGTCCGCTCGAAATGTAAATTGACACGCCTGCAACGCATGACACAAGTCTATATTCTTCGGGGGGAATTATTATCCACCTTCTCAGTATGCAATCAAGCATGCGTTTATTTGTTTTGTACAAAAGCTGGGCCTGCTAAAACTGTATAAAATATTCCATAATGAATTGTGTCCACTCGCATTACGATATATCTTCAGTAACATTCTCATTGTATTTACCTCTGTAACTATATAAACTATTTTGATAAATTAAATGAATATCAGGCTGTCATCAATGTTTTCAATTCTAAATAATACAGAAAAGGAATGTAGTGTAAGCCCTTCGTTATGGCCCCAGAAGTTCATTAATACCGCGTAAACTCATTCAAGGAAAGAAAAAGTACTAAGTCATATGATAACTAGGGAAGAAGAATATCTGCAAGGAAAGAAATTGTCCAGTCCATTCATTTATTACAGTTCTGCTGATTATTTGCTATTTATAAATTTTCTCCATATTTTTAGTAAAATTTCGTAGAAAAATAACCCATTAAGTATTTGTAGTCTTCTCACTCTGCTTTTTGAATTCCTTAAGAATTTAGTGAACATAAATAATTAAGCAATACAGGGTGTAACTAAATAGGTGGGAATGCTCCATGGATTGATAGAGGACCTGACAACAAGCAGAACATGTCCTGTAAACATATGGCTTATTCGCTTTCGTTTCCATGTTACAGACATTGTTTGTGGTGTACATAACTCAGACAACTTCACTATGCTGGTTGGTCATTTGTGTTGATAAAGTGTAATTTACTACGTACAGTTCTCCATACAAGGTGCTCAAAGTGGCTACCACGAGCTGTAATGCAGGCGACCATGTGCCGCATCATTGATTGCCTCGCTCGTCCCCATATGCATTTCCACGTTATGGCTAGGTGTGGCATACACAATGGCCTTCAAATGACCCCATAAGTAGAAGTCTAATGGAGTGAGATCGGGAGAACGAGCAGGCCAGTGTGTCGGTCTCTGACGCCCTATCCATTTGTTTGGGAATCGCTGATGTAATATTGCTCTAGCAGCAAGAACAAACTGCGGCGGGCCTCCATCATGCATGAACCACATACGCTGAATTAAATCCAGTGGAACGTTTCCAACAAACCTTGTGGAAGTGTTTACTTTGCTAAGCAACTGACATCACGTGGCTTTGAATGCAAAACAAATGCACACAGACTTGAATAGGGACGAAACGTACAAGTGGCCGGTGTGGCATACACAAACGACCAACCTGCATAGTGAAGTGGTCTGTGTTGTATACACCGCAAGTAGTGCCTGTAACACGGAAACGAAAGCAAATAAACCATATGTTTTTAAGACATGTTCTGCTTGTTGTCAGGTCCGCTATCGAATCCATGGAGCTTTCCCACATATTTAGTTACACCCTGTATATAACGATATTATTTAAACTACGAAGACCAGCTCTTGGTTATACTATTACCCTTGAATATACTCGCTTTAAAATTGTGAATATATGACAATATATGTTCTTTCCTTGGATTATGCACCTCTAATAGCACATCCATTAAAGAACAATATTCGCTTATATCTAATATATATGATACATTATGAGGGATCTATATTTCGATTCTAGATTCTAAGCCAGCCTGATTTATTTTAGTAGAATATTTCCTTTATATAATTGCATCAGTTTTACTGAATCCTCCGTAATATTACAAAATGTCATTATATCATACATCTTCTAAAACAAGTTTTTAAATTATTTAAATCTTATTACAATAACCTTTGTAAGTCTGGGAGTTACGTGTACTCCCTACCTCTGACTGACTAAATCAGTACATAAAGGTGATATGGACTTGAATGGACCTAACACGAGCACCCACCATATTAACATTTCAATAATGATATGCATAATCACATACTGAGCTAATCCACAGGCGCACCATGCACTAAGAATTAATATAATAACCAGCACAGTTGCTTAGATTTGCACTAACACTTACATATATTAACATAGAGTATGTAAATGTTTGATTACATTTTGTTTCAGTTGTAAGTGAACAGTGCTTATGATTATGTTGTGAAAATGGTCCAGTATATCCAACTAAGCATACAAAAAATAAATCTGATGTTCTTAGTATTGTAAGCGCTTTTCGGCGCAAAATTTTATGATGATTAATTATTTCGTATATCTATGCACTCGTAATTTATAGCAATGATAATGAAAATTATATTTTATATTCGCGTGATGATATTTCACAACTGTAAAAAAACTCTAAAAGATCGTCAGTATTATAAAAAAATTATAAAAATGTAATATTCTTATCAGAGTTTCGAATTATTAGAAGAATCAGTCTGGAAACACTTACGGTAGTTGTATGCTTGGTTGAATTGCTGATACATATTTGTGTATAATATACTGTATACAAGAGTAACTAAAATATATCACTAATCAGTGTATCTATATTAGCCAGATGTTTATCTTATGCTAAACATAATTATAATGTAACGTTGCATATATGCTACGTTTGTACTTCTCTAATATCGTCAGTTATCAGTTATACTACACAATTATCGCATCTGTTTCTTTTGGTAACTTTTCCACTTTTAGCAAAATTAAATTATTTTCATCGAAGTATCACTATAGCTTAAAGATAATCATTGCCATGCGTTCAACATCACGAATTTGAATAAAGTTTAAGAAAATAACGGAAGAATAAAGATGTGTTGTTTCCTGACTAATGATGTACAAACTTGATCACGATAATCAAAATTCTGAAGTGAAATTTGTTATGCTGGGAATGGAATAATATATTCTAAATTGCGATGTATTCATGAAGAACTTTCTCGGACAGTTTAAGTAAGCTGATTGAATAGTAGTCTCCAATCACAATTTCTCACCTTATTCCTCATAAACGAATAGACTAGGCCTGTTCAAACTGCACAGCCTCCGTGGATTGCAGTGTGGAGTATTGCTCCTCAATCAAGACTTACGAACCGACTTTTCTTAACTGCAAAATATATGACAGAAATGTTGCAATTAGAAAACTCCTAGAACTACAGTACATTCTAACTCTGGGAAACCTTTCATATTTTGCACAGAGTGGAGTTTTTATAAACACTATAATAATTTCGGAGACTCTCGGGCAGCGGCAAAAATCATTACTGCTCATTATCTCATGCGTCGCCACGAGGAATGAGAAAAAGCCATATTATACATTTTTGTTCAAAATACTCGCGTTACTTCAGGGAGAGTAGTGTGAGGGACGGAGCTAGTTGGCTACTTGGTACATGAGGCGTAGTTGCGAGCGTGCATTCGGGAAATGGTGAGTTCAATCCCCACAATCAACAATCCTAAAGATAGTTTTTCGTGGTTTTTCATTTTCAGATCAGGCAAATGTTAGGGATTAGTACTGACTTAATTAAATGCATAACTCTGGAAATATTTCACCCTCTTTTCGAACAACACCTTTGTTTTGCTTTATGTTTCATCAAGCATTACTTAAACTATTAGTTTCCCCACTCTTCATCGTACATTATGCTGTTGTATGTTCGAAATTACTTCAGTAATAGCGTTCTTCAGGTCGCGAATGAGTGGAAAAGTGATCAAAAGTTGGTGTTCTTCTATTATTATTATTATTATTATTATTATTATTATTATTATTATTATTATTATTATTATTATTATTATTATTATTATTATATTAAATGTAAGGTTTTATTGTTATCGTTGCCAAATTTTGTAAATTATAGTAAGATTTATGTTTAACATGTTACATACGGCATTCTACATTTACTTGAAGCCTTCTTTGCTTCTAATAATGTGTTACGGGAGTTCCCAAGGTAAGTTCAATAACAATACTTCTGAGTCCTGACTCTCCGCTGCGTAAGGGCATTCATTCGATTACAGCGGGCCACCTCGTAAGTAAGATATCCCTCTTCATTGTTTGACGAATATATGACCAAAAACTATTACAAATTACAAATGCTACACCTCAACTTCCAAATAATCGCATACAGTAGCATGTGTCAATCGCAAAATCACTGGTTGCAATAATTTACACTTTAGTAACCATTTGTTCCGAAAGAGACATTCTGCAATAGATATCGTCACCAAAAGGATAAAATGTACTGCATTAAAGGCTATTGATGAGATCTTATATTCAACGATGACTTCATATATGGAATCGACGTGTTTCTAAAGTAAAGGAAAATTAACCGGTGAATCAGCTATCTGTCTTCAATATTCAACGGTGATTCTGCAACGAAATGCACCAATTATCATCGCATTCACCGAACTCTTTTTATGATGTTTTCGTCGGCTGTAAAACAACTGACAGATTGTTCACAGAAATCACGGAGTTCATTTTCATTCGAAAGTTGCTAAATTGTTCATCATGAGAATCTGAAACTTCAGAAAGTCAAGATGACGATTGAATTTTGTTTCAAAATGTGAAGAAAAGAATACACATTAAAACATTCAAGTTATGTACTTAATGTAGCATAAAAACAGCCGTATCCAGGGGAAATGGTAGACACTGAGACGTAAATTGAACTATCTTATTTTTGAAGGAGTCTCTCCTTGAATACAGGGTTACTCATCGATATCAGAACACATTCTAAAATGTTCGACTCTCTGTTAGAAGAGTTTAAAGATTTTCATAACTGAAAATCATCATCATCGTCGTCTTCCTAGAATTTTCCATTTACTTGGGGTCAGCATTTTTGAATGAATTTGGCCCCGTTTTACTGCTGGATGCCCTTCCTGACGCCAACCCTACGTGAAGGGATGTATTTACTATTGCGTGTTTCTGTTTGCTGTGTCGTGTCTGTCTGTCCGTCTCTCTGTATTTGAAGATGTGTATTAAGACAAACACCCAGCCTCCGAGCTAGAGGAATTGCCCGGACGCGACTAAAACCCCCTGGGAATCGAACCCACGGACCTCTGAATCGAGGCCATTCAGCCGAAGCGCCGGACTAAAATTTTCTTTATCTTATTCCAGTTATTTCTGCAGTCGCTGAAGCTTCCCAGGCTAATATTGGTTTTGGCCGGAGGTGTACGGCCGAGTACCCTCCCAAACGCCATGTGATATCTGAGATGAAAATCTCAACCCTGGATCGAGTGGGATTTGAATTTCAGCCTTCTGGATGGAAAGCTAGCAGCTAAGCCACTGATCTGACCACGCCCCCTTTTTCATAATCTAAAAAATGTGTTATATTTATTCACCAGGTAGCACTACTGGACCGATACAGGTGTTATAACAAAGACAGAATAACAAGCTTGCCTGATCATTAGAAATGTAGTAGAGAATGTTTAGTAACTGAAGCAAAATTTCTCTATATAAACTTCACTACCATACTACTCAAGGTATTTTCACGGTTAGACTATCAAAGTACGGTAATGTAGAATTGCCGTAAGCGTTGTAAAGCGCTTGTAATATTCTATTTGACTCCTCAAGTCTTCATGCTTATACACAGAAAATAAGGGAATGCTAAATCGCCTTTAATGCAGTATACTAAAATCCGATTATTCAACATTTACGCGTTGACCACTTCAATATTTTAAAAAATGAAGGTAGTGACGAATTGCCTTCTTTACAAAAGCCACCTTAACATCACGGTTACAGGAACAAAGAATGGTGGTGTGGAATCTCCTTCACTAGCGTAATATTATGAGATCAACTCAAAACATTACTTCAGGACCTCCTAGTCACATTATAATCAGCTTAGGATATATCCTTTATATCCATTTGCTTTTTGCTATTAAACAGGCTCCCCTTAATACTGCAATTATTCTATAACATTACATATACTTCAAGAATGAAATGAAAATGAAAATCCACAGCCAGTTTCCAGTCATTCCACCGGGTCAGGAATGGAATGAATGAAGCCCCCTTCCCACATCTAGCGGCGAGGATAGGAATTGTGCCGGCTGTCGAAGCCTGTCGCATTCCTCTGGGGTAATGATTAATGAATGACATGTGTAAGGAAATGTTATTGGAGAGTGTCGTTGGAATGAAATATGACAGGGAAAACTGGAGTACCCGGAGAAAAATCTGTCCCGCCTCCGCTTTGTCCAGCACAAATCTCACATTGCGTGACCGGGATTTGAAATCACGGAACCCAGCGGTGAGAGGCCGGCGCGCTGCCGTCTGAGCCAGGGAGGCTCAAATTTAAAAAAATATAATCGCGCAGTTAATTAATTTTCGTTTTGAAAGGACTGTTCGATTGAACAATTATTCGGCCAAATTAAGTTTCGAATAAGCTTGACGTATATTAAAAATCATGAGGCACAAAAGTTCACTGTTATCAGGAAATTGAACTGCTTGCAAGAGAATGTTATGGGAAACATGAAGTACAGCAAATTTGTTCCTTGTCCCGTGTTTACCAAGTAATTGGCGATGACTTACGACGTCCGGTTTACCGTAAACCTGTCCACAGTAAGAGATACCTTAATGGATCCATTCACCACCATTCTTGTTGGAAACACGTTGTTGCCCTTAACACAAACAAGACAAGGCAAATATCTAGAGGATGTTACACTGTTATCTTGAAAACTCTCGTGGTGGAATTTCTAAGAGACTTTTAATCTTTAGTATCAGACGATCATCTTTCCTCTCAGTATAACGGTAAATATAGAAATATAGACAGTAATTGCCTGGAATTGTAGTGCGAGACGAAAGAAACAAATTATGAAATGGACTGAATTTTGTCACTGAACTCATATCCAGACACATTCTTCGGAGTTTATTCTTCTTCCTAGGTGTTAAATAACATAAACGTTGTACAATATTGGTAAATTCCCTACCTTCAGTGCAAATCTAGTAACATATCTCCAAGTTAAGTCACATATATAAAACGAAATTTACAACATAATCACTTTCGTAAAACTTTCAGATGAAGAATATTTTTGGAAAGAGTAAAGTTTCTTCCATAACATCAAGCCTCCATTTAATTTGAATTTCCCAGTATTTGTAAACTACATTAATCATATTACTCACATACATACTTACATAAATACATACATACATGAAAAGACCTGCACCTGGCGAGCGGCACATGTCTTCGGACACTCCCGGCATTAAAAGCCATACGCCATTTCATTTCATCATTATTATAGACCGTTATGCCGTTCAGCGTTCAGTCTGCAAGCCTCCGTGAATTTACTAAACGTCGCCACAATCCTCTATATGCAACCAGTGCTGTGGTCTCATTTAGTTGTATACCTCTTTTCTTTAAATAGTTAGAAACTGACTCATTATTATCATAATAGAATATAATAAATATTAGGTTAATTGATATTATCACGGGTAAAAATACAACAAACGTTAATTGTTTAAGTAGTTCATGAAGTTTAATGAAGAATTATAAGATTAAAAGTCAAATCACAATCTAAGTTTCTATTCCAGAGATATTTCCATTATTTGTTGACTTCTTAAGTATTTTTTTTCTATTCGTTTAACGTCGCACTAACACATCGAAGATTTTCGGCGATGGAAGGATAGGAAAGGGCTAGGACTGGGAAGCTAGCAGCCGTGGCCTTAATTAATGTACAGTCCCAGCATTTTCCTGGTGTGAAAATGGGAAACCACAGAAAACCATATTCAGGGCTGCCGACGGTGGGATTCGAACCCGCTATCTCCCGAATGCAAGTTCACGTCTGCGCGCCCCTAACCGCACGACCAACTCGTTCGGTTCTTAAATTAGCAATAAACATGGACTATAAGAAGACCTAACCCCATGGCACCACAGCCCTGAAGGACCTTCGCCTACCAAGCGACCGCTGCTCAGCCCGAAGGCCTGCAGATAACGACATGTTTTGCGATCAGCACGAAGAATCCTCTCGGCCATTTTTCTTGGCTTTCTAGACCGAGGTTGCTATCTCACCGTCAGATAGCTCCTCATTTCTAAACATGTAGGCAGAGTGGACCTCGAACCAGCCCTCAGATCCAGGTAAAGATCCCTAACCTGGCCGGGAATCGAACCCGGGGCCTCCGGGTAATAGGCAGGCATGCTACCGCTAGACCACGAGGCCGGCAAACATGGACTATACATACAAATAAAGCAAAATTTAGTGTGGTCTTTCCCAAATTCATTCCCCTGCAATTCGTTTGTACACTGGCTTCTAATAATGTTTTTACGGTAAACCCTGTTGCTGGCGTGCTATAGCGGTTACTCAACCCATTTTCTTCTACCAGAAATTCTTCTTCCTTCTCTACCTAGCCAGAGCCCTTCCTATCTTAAGTGTCTTAAGAATTGGCAAAGGGAAAATAAAAGGAGAAATGTCGCAGTAAATAAATTTAAGGTGCTGAACGGCATTTACCTCAATCCAGTGTATCTTGTTTTATCATCTGAGTAGGAAAGGGGTTAAAACGCCTTATTAACATTCATAACACAAAAGATATGTGTACAACGTACAAAATATTGTAGTATCAAGGGACTTAGTTTAATACTGGAACATGTCTCGATATGGGTTCATTGGCAAAAATTGTCTAATTTGACGCTCTTTAGAATACATCTAAATATCATATCCCCAGTAAAATCTAAAGTTTCGAGTGGGTGGAAAGATCAAGATTTTATCGGACCGAAGATTCGGAGGGTGTATGGCAATAATTTCCTTAAGGCTTCAGGTATTTTGTTTGATAGTGGCATATTTTACAATAAATCAGCTAATTTTGTTTCACTATTTGGTTTATACAACAGGCTAGAGCTTTAATGCGTTACGTAGCGTTATGCTTAATGTCACGTTTCGCATCAGAACGCAGAAGAAAGTGCAGTAGCAGTGGCGATGCGGTGGAACACAGGCGCCGCCACCCCGGAGGACTCTGTTTGCCCCAGCGAGATTCAAGTCCGCGACCCAGAGCCGGAGGCCGAGCCAGCTGGCGGGGTGGCCCCGACATACCGAATATAAGTGACAGGTGAGAGATTTATAATAACTTAATGTAAGGAAATGTTAAGTAAAATAGCCTGCTTGATTCTGTGATAATAATTCTAATGGACATGACATTTTTATATTCACACCTCATGTTGATCGTAAATGTACCATGTAATAATATCATCAAGAATAAAGGGAAAGTGAGGTAATCATATGTCGTCCAGAACGTTACTGGGATAAGGAGGATCAGTTTGGTCAGACTGTACCAGCTGTTTGGTACAAAAACACTACCATGGTTGTCTAACGTTGCTTTTTTTTCTTTTTTTGGTATTTGCTTTACGTCGCACCGACACAGTTAGGTCTTATGGCGACTATAGGACGGGTGAGGGCTAGGAGTGGCAAGGAAGCAGCCGTGGCCGTAAGTGAGGTACAGCCCCAGCATTTGCCTGGTGTGAAAATGGAAAACCACGGAAAACCATCTTCAGGGCTGCCGACAGTGGGATTCGAACCCACTATCTCCCGGATGCGAGCTCATAGCTACAAGCTCCTAACAGCACGGCCAACTCGCCCGGTTGTCTAATGTTCAAGAGACCTGAAATGCTTTATAAATATATCATTTTGCACGATAATGCCCGTCTTCATACGCTCGGACACGCCCTCCAAAAGCAAATTCCGTACAACCAGAATTGTCTCACGTAATTTTGCAATTGAAATAACTTATCGAATCTTATGGGGATAACTTTTAAGTTTTTATCGTTCAGTCCTCAATATTTGTACAGGAAGGCTGGTGTTACAAAAAGAATCCTACATCTCAAAACTTTTATTTTTATATTTATTTGAAACATTAATGCCATCTTGTTTTTTTTTACCAGACCCTTCACAGCACCGCTTTACACTATGGAATTTCCTCATTTCGGTGCAACTACAATTCATTCGTTTTCCAATCCTCTATCAGTAAACTGACCAAATGCTTCAACAAATGTAGGATGAATATGTTTACTATCTGTTTGGAAACTTTATTTTCATCAAATGCCCTCGCCTAAGATGAGGATGCTTCCCAATTCATGACAATGTTCATAAACTGACGGTAAAATAAGAACAGTGAATAGATATATAATTTCTGTCCGTAATCCCCAGTTGTCCACAAAATTTAAGGAAGAAATAGATTTATGTTTACCCCATTACACACTTCTGTTTGGAATATTTTCAATGGGCAGTATATCACTCTATGATTCATAACATTTATTCATCGACAGAAATGCTGCACTAATTCGTAGATGATCACCGTTGAAATTTTCAACGAACAAGGATGTAAAAACTCACGATGATAAGGAGAGAATAGTATGGCTAAATCTAGCCAGAAGAGAGAGTTTGATAGGACACAGTCTTAAGACGTTCAGACTTTGATCAGTGAGGGACAAAATGATTTTGAGTATGAGCAATAGAAGGAAGATAATAAAATTAATTAATATAAGATGCAGATGAGGGTATATAAAATAAATTAATATAAGATACAGATGAGGGTATATTCGAATGAAGACTGCAGTAGTTAGCATATACTCTATATCCAGGTGAAACGGTTAGCTGAAAATAGGACAGCGTTAAAAGCTTCATCAAACTAGAATATGGAACGATGGTTCAGACAACAACCCAAGTGAATATCACTAGGTCATCGGTTATGAATGTCTAAGTAGTCGTGATCCTAACAAGAACTAGCCCGTGGGAGAAAAATATTTGTAGGTTAATTTCGTTGCAGGGCCGATGACCTTCGACGTTAGGCCCATTTAAACAACAAGCACAATCAACATCATCATCATCATCATCATCATCATCATCATCAGTAATTTTTTGGAACTTTTGGGTACATCACAGACATTACGGAGAGGCTATTTATTTTGTTCAATTTCGGACAAAATTATGAAATAGGCTTCACATTATAACATTATTAGTGTGGACCTAAAGTTTCATATTGGATAACATGATAAAAGAACCACCTGCTTCAGAAAGCAGTGCGTTAATCAGGTAGCTGAAGATATCCTCCCCCCCCCCCCCCTCCCGCCCCTTCCGAAGCATTGCAAAAGTTTAGTAGATAATTTGGTGATTATTACAATATTATCTTATGCTTGATTATGTAGTGTTAACAGTGTTTCCTTTTGTTTTATTGTATCCTAAAATTGTTTTGAGACTCTTTTATGTTTTTTATATGACCATAATGCCCTTCGTTGGTATGTCAGCGTTCTTTGTACATCGTTTTATAATTCTGTAAAAGTTTATCGTTCAAACATTTTCCTTCGACGTATTTTATTTAGTGAG
Source organism: Anabrus simplex (assembly GCF_040414725.1). NCBI lineage: Eukaryota > Metazoa > Arthropoda > Insecta > Orthoptera > Tettigoniidae > Anabrus > Anabrus simplex. The sequence goes on along the minus strand of NC_090265.1, from coordinate 626,464,461 downwards.
TTTGTAGTCGTTGTTATATCACATTGTAGATGCTCGAAAGTACACGAACTCCGCAAATGATAACTTCATTCAGTTTAGCTCGCTACGACACAGTCACACGGGTATTCACTTTGTTTTGAGGGATCTCCTGGCACTGCACTGCAGAACTAAGGCTATGGAGACCCACATGTTACCTGCTGTGCATACACACGATCTTGGTCTGTGCAATAAGGCCACTGGTACCAATTGTGTCAAAAGTATCGTAACATACCAGGCGTTCAAAAATATGTTCCGCTAATTCTTCTGGACAGTGGATTATGTATTTAATTTATTTCTTCTTCTACTTCTTCTTCGTTTAGGCCTACGATGGACCACGTGGTTCTTAACTCTGGTGAGCTTTTTTCTTCCTCTTAGCCCAGTATTCCTTCATTCTAGCGCTATGGATGTCTTTTCATTCTTGAGTCTATTTCACTCCTATTCCTGGACGCAGTGATTTAGCTGTTAGTGACTGGAGAGATTCAGATGTCTTGATTAACTTTCTGAACTTATCTCGGTTGTAAATGTCAATGTGATCAATGTTTAGGTATTGTAGGTGTTTCCGAACTAAATTTGTCGATTTGGCATTTGTTGCTTTCCCTCTAGATACAGTGTTGATGATCCTTGAAGTGAGTTCTGGCTGTCCATCCTGACTATGTGACCACAGAACATAGTCTTCTCTTTCTCATAGCTGTTGTAATGCTCTCTATTTTACTGTACAGTTCCTTGTTGTGCCTGATTCTGTACCCATCTCCTTCTTTAATGGGACCCATAATCCTTCTGAGGATCTTTCGCTCTTTCAGTTCCAGTTTTCTGAGTTGTCCTTTCCGTGTCATGTTTAGGCATTCTGAGGCGTATAGTACAGATGGCCTTACTACGGTGTTGTAGTGTCTAAGATTCAAGGAGAGGGATTTCTTTTTTGCCATGGGCTTTACGTCGCACCGACACAGATAGGTCTTATGGCGACGATGGGATAGGAAAGGCCTAGGAGTTGGAAGGAAGCGGCCGTGGCCTTAATTAAGGTACAGCCCCAGCATTTGCCTGGTGTGAAACTGGGAAACCACGGAAAACCATCTTCAGGGCTGCCGATAGTGGGATTCGAACCTACTATCTCCCGGATGCAAGCTCACAGCCGCGCGCCTCTACGCGCACGGCCAACTCGCCCGGTAGGAGAGGGATTTAGACTTGTATATGTTCTTACAAGGATGATAAGCTATTTCTAATTTAGTGCATCTACTCTTCATTGCAAGGTCCTGATTAACATTTGGGGTTATCCATTCTCCAAGATATTTGAATGAGTTGGACTTGTGTATTATTTTGTCCCCCAAATAAATGAAGTTGGATGCTTCTCTGATCTTGTTCAGAAATTCTGTTTTGTTGACAGCGATCTTCAGCCCTACTTTAGCTGCTATGCGTTCGAGGAAGGATAGCTGGTACGTAGATTCTTCCTTCAAGCTAAGAGTGTGAGGTCATCTGCGAAGGCTAAGCAAGTGACTGTTAACTTGTCTTTTTTGTAGCCGATTTTTAATCCAGAGTTGTTAGCTAGTGTGTTCGTCCATACCCGAATGACCTTCTCCAGCAGACAGTTAAATAGGATGGGGGACAAACCACCTCTTGTCTAACACCTGTTTTGATCTCGAAGCTTTTTGATAATACCCCTCTGAATTTGACTATGGACATGGTGTTCGTTAGAGTAGCCTTCACAATATTCAAAGTCTTCTTATCCAGTTGTGTTAACGCCTCGAAGAGGGACTGTCTGACTACTGAGCCGTAGGCCGTTATTTATTTATTTATTTATTTATTTATTTATTTAGAACCGCCACTCCATCCAGTAGTAATTAAATATTTTATACACTTTGTCAAATCCCCTTTTCTTCTCAACTTAAATGTTGAGTTTCATAGGATTATGCTCATTCGTTTGTACGTGATGATGTAAGAAACAGACAAAAATGTAACTGGATATATATTCAAATATTAATGGCTATTTGGAAATTGTTTGTTATGTGTTTTTGTTTTGTTTTGTTTTGTTTTGTTTTGTTTTGTTTTGTTTTGTTTTGTTTTGTTTTGTTTTGTTTTGTTTTGTTTTGTTTTGTTTTGTTTTGTTTTGTTTTGTTTTGTTTTTGTTTTTGTTTTTGTTTTTGTTTTTGTTTTGTTTTTGTCCTCGATACAATTCTGCATCGTTCCACCGATCATAACCAACTTGTCATAATTATAAGGTTTAGAAACTTGCGGTTAACGCTGACTACCGTACCTTATATTTCAACACACCACGTACATTTTAATCAGTCAATCAATCAATACTAATCTGCATGTAGGGCAGTCGCCCAGGTGGCAGATTCCCTGCCTTTTCTTAAATGATTTCAAAGAAATTGGAAATTTATTGAACATCTCCCTTGGTTAAGTTATTCCAATCCCTAAATCCCCTTCCTATAAACGAGTATTTGCCCCAATTTGTCCTCTTGAATTCCAACTTTATCTTCATATTGTGATCTTTCCTACTTCTAAAGACGCCACTCAAACTTATTCGTCTACTAATGTCATTCCACGCCATCTCTCCACTGACACCTCGGAACATACCACTTAGTCGAGCAGCTCGTCTTCTTTCTCTCAATTCTTCGCAGCCCAAACTTTGCAACATTTTTGTAACGCTGCTCTTTTGTCGGAAATTACCCAGAACAAATCGAGCTGCTTTTCTTTGGATTTTTTCCAGTTCTTGGATCAGGTAATCCTGGTGAGGGTCCCATACACTGGAACCATACTCTAGTTGGGGTCTTACCAGAGACTTACAAGCCTTCTCTTTTACATCCTTATTGCAACCCCTAAGCACCCTCATAATGATGTGCAGAGATCTGTACCCTTTATTTACAATTTCATTTATGTGATTACCCCAATGAAGATCTTTCCTTATATTAACACCTAGATACTTACAATGATGCACGCTGCTAAGTTGACTCCAGCCCTTTTCCCACCACGAGCTCGAGGACCCAACTCTTTTCTCCTTCAAGACTAACCCAGACGATTATGCAGTACATGACCAATATATTCCTTAAACAAGTATTGAAAATCCACTTCCTGTTTTCAGTCATCCGACCGGCTTAGGAATGGAATGAATGATGTCCCCATCTAGCGGCGAGGATATGTATTGTGCCAGCTGCCGAAGCCTGTCGCACTCCTCTGGGGAAATCTTCAATGACTGACAGATGAAATGAAATGAAATTATATTGGAGAGCATTTCTGGAATGAAAAATGACAGGGAAACTGAAACACCCGAAGAAAAACCTGTCCCGCCTCCGCTTTGTCCAGCACAAATCTCACATATAGTGACCGGACTTTTGAGCCATGGAACCCAGCGGTGAGAGGCCGGAGCATTGCCGCCTGAGCCACGGAGGTTTTAACAAACTTTTAATCTTTCAATTGTTTCAAACCGCCACTGAACGGCAACGACGACAGTTGGAGAATAGAAAGAGAAGTTTCTTCCTGAGGGTAGAAAGATTTATTTCAAACAAGATTTGCCCTAAAACCTACCCAAGGACAGGTGGATTCTAAATATGAAATTTGGTGGAAATATATCCAGAAGTTTCAAGTTATAGAAAGACAGACAAACAGACAAACAAACAAAGACACCAAAGAAACCTACCCTTGGACAGGTGGATGCTAAACATAAAGTTTAGTTCGAATATCTTCAGTAGTTTTCATGTTATAAGAAATGCGCTTTACACGTACCCACTCTTGCGTTAAGTCCAGTGGAACTTGTACCGAAAAACGGTCCGTTAATGATATTTCCCTTATTAATCCTGTTATCGAAATGATGCACATGAGAAAAAAGTTTTGAAATTAATTTTCGTTAAGGCAAGTAGATTACCATTTAGTTTGGTTGTATATATTTTGAGGGAGTGCAAAATCACAGTTTCGGTTTCGTATAAACCCCCCAGTCAGTTCAGGGATTTAGAAACAATATTTACCCTAAAACCTACCCAAGGACAGGTGAATTCTAAATATGAAGTTTGGTGGAAATATATCCAGTAGTTTTCAAGTTATAGAAGGACAAACAAACAAACAGACAAACAGACACCAAAGCTAAAAATTATGCGGATGGTCATTATTACACCTGAAACGGATAACTGTACGGAAATTTCGCCAAAATAGTCAATGAAGAGACATACGGTCGTTACGATTTTATTTATATAGAAGAAGAGACACCGGGCGAGTTGGCCGTGCGTGTAGAGGCGCACGGCTGTGAGCTTGCATCCGGGAGATAGTAGGTTCGAATCCCACTATCGGCAGCCCTGAAAATGGTTTTCCGTGGTTTCCCATTTTCACACCAGGCAAATGCTGGGGCTGTACCTTAATTAAGGCCACGGCCGCTTCCTTCCAACTCCTAGGCCTTTCCTATCCCATCGTCGCCAGAAGACCTATCTGTGTCGGTGCGACGTAAAGCCCCTAGCAAAAAAAAAAAGAAGAGACAATATTAGAAGTAGTGTACAACAAAATATTCAAAGCTGTTAATCACACCCGATAAAGCCGGGTACTTCAGCTAGTCTGAGATAAAAAGGAAAATAGGGTACAAAATTTCAAAAATGATAGACATGAAAATGCTTTTATATAGACAGACAAGGTCCCTTCCTACAAATTCGCAGGTTGTGTGACCAACGAAGAATCAGGTTCGAAAACCAAATACTATTGTTCATTCTTCAAAGGATTGATCTTCTTTCTTTCTTCCTCTGATTAGTGTTAAGGTGGTTAGGGTGGTGGTGGTGATTATTATTGTTTTAAGAGGAAGTACAACTGGGCAACCATCCTCTATTAACACTAATCAGAGGGAAAGAATGGAAGGGGTCCGACATTTAGAAAAATGAAGGTGACGGCCAAGGAAAGACAAGGACCACGAAGGGCGTGAAGATGAAAGACTCCCTAGGCCTCGGAAACCTAATACCGTCGGGGTCGGAAAAGAACAAGTATTGACCATGAAAGGTCGGATAAGTCAGATGAAAGTGAGGAGTCTGGCACAAGTAAGTGGAAGCAATGCCAGGACTCAGCCAAGGACCTAACCAACGCTCTCAAGTTAAAAGCCCCTTGGGCCCTTTTTAGTTGTCTCTACGACAGGAAGGGGATACCATCAACGTGGGAACGGGTTGGTTTTAAGGTAGGATATTTGCAACTGTGCTTCCTCCCAAAATAGTAATGACTCCCATCACCGACGTCGGCAAATTGACATAAAGGTGCACCCAGCACATTAAGCTATTTCGTATTGTTCATTTTCCATTCCACAATAAATGTAGTTAACAGGTTACGAGACCCCTCGTCATTTATCTCGCTCATACAGGATCTCCTCACCACTAGAATGTATTTCTCATCAACTTAAAATTCATTAATTTTCTGTGACAGACAGCCACCTCAACACGAAGCTCAAAGGATTCTGTATGACGTTACCGTCATAGCTTTCTGTATCTGGTGAAGACGATTCAACTTAGAGCTCGATGGCCACACCTTTCCAATTAAACAAACTGTGGCCCTAAACAGCGATTGAAGGACAGCCTGTTAAACTGACACAGAAATTAACTGATAAATTTGAGGTATGATTTTATTAATTTACTAGCTGATGTACCCGTACTTCGCTACGGAATTCTACATGTATACAGAATTCTAGGTTAGGTAGTGTACACGTTGTGAGTAAGATTGTATTAAATTGCATAACTCTTACCGTTACCACAGAAACGCGATGGGGAAGTTACGAAACGTCTTTTCTCACGTGAAGATTGGTTAGGGAATTTTCATTGTAATTTATTGTAGGGTCTCCTGCCTACCATCGGTTAAAATCAAGTTGGGGAATTTTCATTATAATGGCATACACTCTCCACCTGTCTTTTTACATCCTCAGAAAGACTATCCTAGTGGTTTTCCCAATTGAAATTACCCGCCTCCGCCCATGGCATTACAGCCCTTGAAAGACCTTGGCCTACCAAGCGACAGCTGCTCAGCCCGAAAGCCTACAGATTACGAGGTGTCGTGTGGTCGGCACGACGAATCCTCTCGGCCATTATTGTTGGCTTTCTAGACCGGGGCCGCTATCTCACCGTCAGATAGCTCCTCAATTCTAATCACGTAGGCTGAGTGGACCTCAAACCAGCCCTCAGGTCTAGGTAAAAATCCCTGACCTGGCTGGGAATCGAACCCGGGCCCTCAGGGTAAGAGGCAGGCAAGCTACCCCTACACCACGGAGCTGGCTCAACTGAAATTAACATAGGTCATCACAACGACGTCAGTAAGAATGTCGTGCTTAAAAGCAATTCTATCGTATGGAATACTCGATCAAATGAAAAACCACACATTTCCTCACCTTTAAGGAACAATACTATGCTGCCGATCTAACAATCCAAAGTTTCTGAGTTGGAATGACCAGGCCGCAGACAGCTGTGAACACTCCTCTGCCGCATTCCGTTTGCATACTGCTCATTCAAATCAGCGCGTCACGAAAAGCTGTGTTCGTTGCGCGCGTGGTTACTACTGAACGCGGCAACACTGCACCCGTTTTCACCAGCCGGCCTGTTGTTAATCGCACGGTCCGGCGTACACAAAACCTCTTTTCAATATTACTCTTCATAAATTCGGCACCAAACTGCACGGTTACAGTTATTGTAGTTTCTGATAACCATGACTGAGTGCTTCAAAACAAGCCCATGTTTGCTGTTATACGTTTATCCTGGGCTGAGAAAGAGTTGCTTTAGAAAAATAATAAGAACTTTTTTCGGGGTGGTTGAAAAAAATTGTAACTTGAGTATTACACTACAAATACATGTGGTTATAACATATAAAAATTTCATTACCATCAGACTAGTAGTTTTCCTTGTATATATTCGTAAGTGAGCGCTTCCTAGAGAAGAAGCCAAAAACCCGGGCAATATTTATTACAACCACAAATAAAAAATATTTAATGAACGTCGAAAACAATGTGTCTTATATACGCTAATGTAGAATTAAACAAGGAAAATATTGGTATAACTCGCATTGCAATAGGCCTATTGGTTCGTTTGTAATTAAAGCCTAAACTCGAGTGTCCCTAATAAAAAATCCGACAGTAATGTCCTGCTCCATGCCTAAATGGTTAGCGTGCTAGCCTTTGGTCACAGGGGTCCCGGGATCGATTCCCGGCAGGGTCGGGAATTTTAACCATAATTGGTGAATTTCGCTGGCCCGGGGGCTGGGTATGTGTGTCATCTTCATAATCATTTCATCCTCATCACGACACGCAGGTCGCCTACTGGGGTCAAACCGAAAAACCTGCATCTGGCGAACCGAACTTGTCCTCGGACACTCTCCGCCCTAAATGCCATACGCCATTTCATTTCATCATCATCTCATACTCAGACGCTTAGGTCGCCCATTGACGTCACCAGGCGACCCGAACATGTTCTCAGACAGTCCCTACACTAAAAGCTATAAGCTAAACATGAAATTAAATAAATAAATAAATAAATAAATAAATAAATAAATAAATAGGGAAATGCTCTTCGAACTTCAAATACGAGACACCCCTTACAATTCAGAACACCTGATAACCCTAAAGAAAATAACATGTCGAACTCGCCAAAATTTAGCAATCCATGCTTCTGCCGAAAGAAATTTTAGTAAATGAGAACTAATGAGCACCGAAAATTGTATTACTACATTATCCTTTAGAAGCACAACGTTTACTCTGTAAAGTTATTGCACTTAAATTTTGTACTCATTTTGCGCTTTGTGGCACGTCCGTGTCTCAGTACATTAAGAATTAACAATAAGCGCGACAAAAAAATTCTGAAGCAATTTTGAAATATCTTAACGAATCATATGATTCTGGTTAAGAAACTAGTGATTTTGTTTTCGCGAATTAAAGCGACAAGACCAGTTAAAGCGAAATTTACTTATTTTGCGATAAGTGCGAAAATGCAGCGAACTTCATGTAAAATAACGATCTTGAAATTGTACGTATTCCAATATCACATGTGTGAAGGTAAACAGAAGATAGAATAAGAATTTCACATTTTGGCAGAAATATCTCTTCGTATTAATATTCTATAAAATCCCATAAAGCTATGGTCATGTAGGGTGAAAGGGTAATTTGATTGAAATCTTGATTAGTCCTTTATTATGGTTCTAATAAGGAACTACGAATGATTATCAATTTTGGTTCTCTTTATTTAGGTATCTTTCACATAAATAATTCATCAATCTCACGAATTAAACATTTAATGAATAACTTTAAGAAAGGATTAAAATGAAACGATGGGGTCAGCCCTATTTCGCGAAATACTGTTCCCTTTTCGCGAAATCGAACATAAATTAATGCGAAGAAATCATGCCTCTAATTATGAAGCAGTGTGCATTATTTATATTCAGGGTAGAGATGGATCCAGCAAGTGACCAGCGGCCTCTAACACATCGCAGTTTGTTATATTATGCTATAGCATGATATACAGGATGAAGCGAAATTCGCGCACTCGGGAGTCGCAGCGCGACTCCTCACATGCCAGCAATAAAAAATGTCTCTCACAAAAGTTCGTCCTGCGAGTATATCCGGCAGAAAAAGAACGTTGAAGAGTGGCAATCTGGCAACACTGTAACCACATGTAGGGTAACTACCTCTGTCAGCACATATTAGTCGTGCTGTACGGTTGGTGCAGTGGATAGAGTTTTGGGTTAGCATGCAGGAGGTCGAGGATTCGATCCTGTGGTGAAGGGCATTTTTATTTGCTAATTTCCATCGGACATTACATACTGTAATACAGTAAGACACCGTTTCTTAGGTCACATGTATCCTACATTTACAAAATTTAGTAACGCTGAACACGTTGTAACGCATCTAGTAGATGAAGTGGTGCGAATAAATTGACGTCCACGAAGTGGAAAGGGCGTCTTTCAAAGCTGACCAATGAAAACGAATGTTCGTCCATTTCTAGGATCGTAGTATGTAAGTGCAAATGGTTTCTAGAGGACCCGCTGCAATCGCTGTTGACGATTAAGATGCCAGATACCATACCATCTGGACTACATTTACGAAATAAAAAACATACGCCTCAACCCAGGATCGACCCCCTCAACCTCCTGCAAGCTAACCTAAAACACTATCCACTGCACCAAATGTACAGCACGGCTAATGTGTGTTGTCTTGATTTATGAACTTCATTTTTCCGTATTGATATTTACCAATTGTCACGAAAGGAAAGAAAAATTCCACCTAATCAATACATTTATTTACATTAAAATATTACATATCTAGGACCGGTTTCGACCCTCTATAGGTCATCCTCAGCTATATCAGAATCATATTTACATTTTTATCTTATGCCTCTTAAGGACCTTCATGACATACTATTTTATACTTTCAATAAAAAAACTTTTCTTAAAAAACTTACAAAATTACAAGCATTGTGATAAAATTACAAACTTTGTCTTATTTATATACATGCAATTGTGGCTGAAAGAATTCGTCTTTAAGCTTATTAAGCATTTATCATAGGTATTTTGCTTATTCTGCTGAATTAAGCCCCATTCTATAAATGTGTAATCTTATTTGAGATAAATTTGTTTATGATCGTGAAGTTATAGTGATAAGCTATCAGTAAAATGTGATGAATAAAATTTGCGTGTTAACGTCAATAAAATATCTTATTACATTTTTACATTAAAATGTTGGAGTATAACAATGCTTTAGGTAGACCATAAATGTGTGTTGACTACTATAAAATTTCACATAAACACACTAAGATATTTTAAAGTGTAATTATTAATACATTAGAGTCTAAAATATTTGTTTGCCTTAGTTCTTGCGTTGTTTTATAATGAAATATTGTAACAATTTGCCTTTACATAACGCTAAATATTTAAAATGATATTTAAATATGCTATATATGGATGGCTTATAAGTCCAATTATTAAGTGTCAGTTCCTTCTTGCGCAAATTACAAGTTTCAATATGCGATGTTTATGTTTTGTGTGAAACACAAATGTCTATTAACTGAAATGCTTATTGTTTACTTCAAACGTTTTTAACACCTAAAGTGTCAAGTAGTATGGCCAATGTATTAGTGAAATATATCTAAAAATATAGTTGTTGGCCTTGATTCTTGCGTTATATTTTGCACCATTTGACTTTTACTTAAGAATTTTGATATTATTCTATGCCATAATATCAAAATTCTTTTTTTCACTTTACTTTTGATTTCCTTTAATGAACATAACTTCACCTTCAAAACTATTTCTTCCCATGCGTTCACCTTCTTCCTGTTGCCTTTATGATTGTGATTCCATGAACTCGCTTTTCAAGGTATTCTTCAATCACTGTTTAATTTGTATCCCAACTCATCGTGCCCCATACAACTGGACAACTGAATTATCAAAAGTGGGTAACCCTGTGACTCTGAGGAACCGGCAATCTGGCACTGGAAGCCGGATGCGACTGAAAGCGAGCAACCTAGAGCATACAGCATGATTGCCTGTGGTTATTTCATTTAACGATGGTTGTTCAATGGAGTAAGTGGTCACCCAACCTACGACCGATGGTCCGATAAGCCTTGTCCACTGTAGCTGAATTATATCCGACACATACAGGATATATCTTAATTACACAGACAAAAAAAAATCAGGGATGCCCTTTGTGTTATGTAAAGAACCATGGTGCAGTCAGAGTGGCAGAGAAAATTTTCCGTTTCGAAAAAATGTGGTTAATTTGTTACTTTCGGTCGCGCGATTCAAATTGACGAACTCTCCGTATTTGCTCTGCTAGAGCGCAAATCACTGCCCGCTCTTTTGCTTCAGAGCAGTGAAGGGAAGGGAGGGGAAGCGGTGAGTATGATAGACGGAGACAGAGTTAATGCCCGGTGCGAATGCACATATCTCTCGTTCGCTTAGCGCAGTCGCCTTTCCACCCTGGTAGGCAGTACCATTTTTTCTGTCGATATTGGCTACTACGTTTGCGGTATAAATTGGTGAGAATGGCTCCGTTTCGGCCTACCCCAATGAAGAAATGGCTGACATGCATCTAGCCTATGGCGCAGCAAATGGCAACGGGAGAGAAGCCGCACTGATTTATGGCGATCGGCATCCTAATCGCCGCCATCGTCATCACTCAACCTTCATGTCCATTGGCAGGCGACTGCGTGAAGGAGGGCGGAAGAAAACCCAGTAGTGCGCTCATTTCATCATCGGTTTAGTATCAGTATTTGTGTAGGCATTGCTGGTGACTATTTGGGTCGTATATCCTTCCTCCTCGCCTCAACGGTGAGGACTGCTACCGTTTCTTAGCAGAATCATTGCCTGGATTATTCGAAGATGTTCCTCAGGTTATTCGGCAACGAATGTGACTATGTCATAGTGGAGCTCCACCACATTTCACTCACCGTGTCACTTAACACTTAAATTATCATTATCCAGGGAGACAGATAGGCCGTGGTGGGCAAGTTAAATGGCCTCCGCGCTCAGCCGATTTAACTCCCATGGATTTTACTTGTTGCGTCATGATTGAAGTAGAAGGGCGGAGTATCTCACAGATTTACTGTAATCAAACCATTGGGCGTATTATTTCTTTCGTTCAGCATTTCATTCCTTCTACAATTTTCTTTTTTTCTTCTTTTTCTACCACTTTTATCACATCCGTGGGGCTGCGGATGCGAACTGTGTCGCACATGTGGATCTGGCCCTGTTTTACGGACGGATGCCCTTCCTGACGCCAACCCTGGAATGTAATCACTATTGCGTGTTTCCGTGGTGGTTGGTAGTATAGTGTGCTGTCTGAATATGAAGAGGAAAGTGTTGGGACAAGCACAAACACCCATTCCCCGGGCCAGAAGAATTAATCAGAGGCGATTAAAATGCATCTTCGCGCATGTTAAATAACAAAGAACGTTACTGAGATCAACAGACGAGACGAGAGATATTATCGGGTATATTCCTTGACTGACAAGTGTGTCTTGATTACTATGTGTGCAATTACGGATGTTTAATAAACAAACTGTGGACACTGCTTGCACGAGTCGAACGAAAATACTTGTGCATTCGCGCAGAGCATTATTTCTCTATCTGTCTATCATACACTCCACTTCCCCTCCCTTCCCTGAAGCACAGCAGCGGGCAGCGCTTTCCACTCTGGGACAGCAAATACGGCGAGTTCGTCAATATGAAACGCGTGCCCGGAAGTAAGAAAGTATCTTCCTTTTCTGGAAAAGAAAAATTTTCTCCACCAATCCGATTTACATAATACGAAGAGCATCCATGAATTTTTGTCGGCATAATTTAGATACATCCTGTATACTGCCGCTGCATTAGTATTACATCTTTCGCCAAGTGAAGTGGTTGTTTTACAATATAAATGGTTATTTATACTTCCTAAAATCCGTACTTTATAATACGAAGACTGAAAAGGAAAGGAGTATTGGATCAGTCCCATGAAAATCCTCAGTTTGTTTCCAGTCATTTGACCGGGACCCCATCTAGCGGCGAGGATAGGAATTGTGCCAGCTGCCGAAGCCTGTCGCACTCCTCTGCGGCAATGATTAATGACTGACAGATGAAATTCAATTATATTTGAAATTTTTGATGGAATGAAAACTGACAGGGAAAGCCGGAGTACGCGAAGTAAAACCTCTCCTGCCTCCGCTTTGTTCAGCACAAATCTCACATGAAGTGACCGGAATTTGAACCATGGAATCCAGCGGTGAGAGGCCGGCACGCTGCCGCCTGAACCACGGAGGCTCTCGATCAATCAAACAATCAATCAATCAATCAATACCGATCTGCATTTAGGGCAGTCGCCCAGGTGGCAGATTCTCTATCTGTTGCTTTCCTAGCCTTTTCCTAAATGATTTCAAAGAAATTGGAAATTTATTGAACATCTCCCTTGGTAAGTTATTCCAATCCCTAACTCCTCTTCCTATAAATGAATATTTGCCCCAGTTTGTCCTCTTGAATTCCAACTTTATCTTCATATTGTGATATTTCCTACTTTTAAAGACACCACTCAAACTTATTCGTCTACTGACGTCCTCCCACGCCATCTCTCCTCTGACAGCTCGAACATACCATTTAATCGAGCAGCTCGTCTCCTTTCTCCCAAATCTTCCCAGCCCAAACTTTGCAACATTTTTGTAACGCTACTCTTTTGTCGGAAATCACCCAAAACAAATCGAGCTGCTTTTCTTTGGATTTTTTCCAGTTCTTGAATCAGGTAATCCTGGTGAGGGTCCCATACACTGGAACCATACTCTAGTTGGGGTCTTACCAGAGACTTATATGCACTCTCCTTTACATCCTTACTACAACCCCTAAACACCCTCATAACCATGTGCAGAGATCTGTACCCTTTATTTACAATCCCATTTATGTGATTACCCCAATGAAGATCTTTCCTTATATTAACACCTAGATACTTACAATGATCCCCAAAAGGAACTTTCACCCCATCAACGCAGTAATTAAAACTGAGAGGACTTTTCCTATTTGTGAAACTCACAACCTGACTTTTAACCCCGTTTATCAACATACCATTGCCTGCTGTCCATCTCACAACATTTTCGAGGTCACGTTGCAGTTGCTCACAATCTTCTAACTTATTTATCACTCTATAGAGAATAACATCATCTGCAAAAATCCTTACCTCCGATTCCACTCCTTTACTCATATAATTTATATATATAAGAAAACATAAAGGTCCGATAATACTGCCTTGAGGAATTCCCCTCTTAATTATTACAGGGTCAGATAAAACTTCACCTACTCTAATTCTCTGAGATCTGTTTTCTAGAAATATAGCAACCCATTCAGTCACTCTTTTGTCTAGTCCAATTGCACTTATTTTTGCCAGTAGTCTCCCATGATCCACCCTATCAAATGCTTTAGACAGGTCAGTCGCGATACAGTCCATTTGACCTCCAGAATCCAAGATATCTGCTATATCTTGCTGGAATCCTACAAGTTGAGCTTCAGTGGAATAACCTTTCCTAAAACCGAATTGCCTTCTATCGAACCAGTTATTAATTTCACAAACATGTCTAATATAATCAGAAAGAATGCCTTCCCAAAGCTTACATACAATGCATGTCAAACTTACTGGCCTGTAATTTTCAGCTTTATGTCTATCACCCTTTCCTCCATCCATCTGGTATAGCTCCTCCGACAAAACAATAATCAAATAAGTACTTCAGATATGGTACTATATCCCAACCCATTGTCTTTAGTATATCCCCAAAAATCTGATCAATTCCAGCCGCTTTTCTAGTTTTCAACTTTTGTAGCTTATTGTAAATGTCATTGTTATCATATGTAAATTTTATTACTTCTTTGGCCTTAGTCTCCTCCTCTATCTCGACATCATCCTTGTAACTAACAATCTTTACATACTGCTGACTGAATACTTCTGCCTTTTGAAGATTCCCACATACACACTCCCCTTGTTCATTAATTATTTCTGGAATGTCCTTCTTGGAACCTGTTTCTGCCTTAAAATACCTATACATACCCTTCCATTTTTCACTAAAATTTGTATGACTACCAATTATGCTTGCCATCGTGTTATCCTTAGCTGCCTTCTTTGCTAGATTCAATTTTCTAGTAAGTTCCTTCAATTTCTCCTTACTTCCACAGCCATTTCTAACTCTATTTCTTTCCAGTCTGCACCTCCTTCTTAGTCTCTTTATTTCTCTATTATATTAAGGTGGGTCTTTACCATTCCTTACCACCCTTAAAGGTACAAACCTGTTTTCGCATTCCTCAACAATTTCTTTAAACCCATCCCAGAGTCTGTTTACATTTCTATTTACCGTTTTCCACCGATCATAGTTACTTTTTAGAAACTGCCTCATGCCTGCTTTATCAGCCATATGGTACTGCCTAACAGTCCTACTTTTAAGACCTTCCTTTCTATCACATTTATTTTTAACTACCACAAAAACAGCTTCATGATCACTAATACTATCTATTACTTCAGTTTCCCTATAGAGTTCATCTGGTTTTATCAGCACCACATCCAGGATATTTTTCCCTCTGGTTGGTTCCATCACTTTCTGAATCAGCTGTCCTTCCCATATTAACTTATTTGCCATTTGTTGGTCATGCTTCCTGTCGTTCGCATTTCCTTCCCAATTGACATCTGGCAAATTCAGATCTCCCGCTACAATCACATTTCTTTCCATGTCGTTTCCCACATAGCTGACTATCCTATCAAATAATTCCGAATCCGCGTCAGTGCTACCCTTTCCCGATCTGTACACTCCAAATATATCAAGTTTCATATTATCCTTAGAAATGAGCCTTACACCTAGAATTTCATGTGTCTCATCTTTAACTTTTTCGTAGCTTACAAATTCTTCTTTCACCAGAATGAACACTCCCCCTCCCATCATTCCTATTCTATCTCTACGATACACACTCCAGTGCCTTGAGAAAATTTCTGCATCCATTATATCATTTCTCAGCCATGATTCAACTCCTATTATAGTATCTGGTAAATATATATCTATTAAATTACTTAATTCTATTCCTTTCTTTACAATACTTCTACAGCTCAACACTAACAATTTTATGGCATCCCTACTTGATTTCCAGTTCCCTGTTCCCTTATCACCGCTCCATAGGCCATCCCGTTTCCCTGAATGTACCTCCCTATAACCCTTCCAAACAAATTTCCTAACTTGTACGTACCACTGCGGTTTAAATGAAGGCCATCCGAGCGCAGGTCCCTATCTCCTACCCACCCATTAGGATCTAGAAATTTCACTCCCAGTTTCCCACATACCCACTCCATAGTCTCATTTAAATCCCCAATCACCCTCCAGTCAGTATCCCTCCTACACAGTATTCCACTAATAACAATCTCCGCTTTCTTAAACTTCACCCGTGCTGCATTTACCAGATCCCACACATCTCCAACTATGTTGGTACTTATATCAGCTTGCCTTACGCGTTTGGTACAAACGTGAAACACTACCACCTTCTCCTTCCCCTCCTCCCTCTCTTCTACTTTCCTCAACATCTGCCTCAACCTAATTCCTGGATAACATTCTACCCTGGTTCCCTTTCCTCCACACACTTTCCCCACGTGTCTAACGATGGAATCCCCCATGACCAGAGCCTCAACCCTACCCACCTCATTTGATCCCCTCCCCTCCTGGTCAGTCCTATCTTTCCTGATAGCTGCAGAAGCTACTTCCTCCTCCCTTTTCCCCTTCCCATGACCCTGTTCCACCTGTCTTTTCCTATCCTGTACTCTACATTTCCCTTTCCTACCTTTTCCCTTCCTCCTACTTCCACACATCTCAGCAACAGTTCCCTGTCCCTCATCTTCCCTCTGTTGTTCTACCTGGAGTGACTCGTACCGATTTCGCACAGACACCTGTCCTGAATTCTGATCCTGAATAGAGCCTTTAGCCTGCAATCTCCTTCCCCTTAGAACATTAGACCACCTGTCTTCTACTGTCTTCTACATCAGTCTCATATTAAACAAAATAATTAGTCTATCAGAAGTCAATTGCCTACATGAAATATAAATGAGAAACAGGGAAAATGTTTAGGTTCTCTGTGTATTGCAAGCTGTCCATTTCATGACCGTATCGATGAGTTAAATCAACTTATTAGATTAAATTACCGCCTAATTATAAAGACATTAACAATCACAGTACATGTTTCGACCACTTAGTGGCCATCTTCAGCTGTGTCCAAAAACCTTAGATGATAATACATGAATAGTCAGCACGTTAAAAATCTTTTTTTTCCCATGGAACTTTAAAAAACTTTAATGAACTATTACTATTTGATATTGAAAGAGGAAAGGAGGGGTGGTTTAAGAGTTGGGTAAGAAAGGATAAATAGAGTGTACTTAAAATAAAAATCCGTGTCTACAATATGTTAAAACATATTCTTCTATTAAACATTTTCGAAAACTTCTTTTAAAAGTCTGTTGTGAAGCTGTTCTATATGATCACTGAGTGACTTGATCTTTTATACAATAAACATACTCTGTGTATGTTGAAAAAATAATCAAGAAATGTTCCAGATTTGATCCCATTTCAAGCCGTGTTCGGTCGCTTTCGGCCGAGAAGGTCGTATGCAAACTATGCGTGCTAACACCTTCACCTGCCGTGGGATCAGTGGGCCATATTCGGCCGCAGTAAGATGATCACTTACTCAGATCAATACGGTTCTAGCGGACGACCAGCTTAAGAAACCTCAACGTGTGTACGGATTCGAAAGGACAAGCCGAACTCGCACTTCCTTTACATCAACCTATCTTCACTGACGATATCTGTAAAATATATGCCAGAAACAGAGAAGTTTTAGAAAATATAGGGGCATGAATTCGTCTGTTTTAACATATGAAACATATGGCATACCAATTTCCCTTCACTTACCCTTAATGTTACTTAATGTTCTATGTTGTTGTTTTCTTTAATTTTGAACATCAATGGCTGATTAAATTAATCATAGGATTTGCCCAACTTGTTCTATCGCACTTGTTACAGTTCCGGAACATCCTCCAAGAACGACGAGTACTAGATGGGCTAGACCTCAGCTGGCGTAACGTGGAGGGAGGGCGACAAAACAACAGCGCAACGCAACGCAACCCAACGCGTCATCTGCTACTACCACGATGCCGGAAAAATCCAACGAGAAGGCAAGAGAGCACGTGTTAACATGCGAAATTGAGTTTGTATATAAAAAGCATGAGGACGTCATAAACGTGGAAAGATTGGTAAAAAGAAACTTTTAAGCTTAGTTAATAATATTGAAGAGGTACCAAATGGGTTGTGAATTCTGCTGGTTATAAAAGCGATTTTCTTTGTATTTATGTATTTAATTTTTTAAAGATGAAGGTAGAAAGAGAGAGAGAGATGAATAAAATGAGGAACGGTGGCTAATCTTATGTCATTCCACTTTTCTAAATTGTTAAACAATGATTTTATTATTGTATAGCAGTAGAAACAATTTAGCGTCACTGCTCTCATTGGACTTTTAAATAAAAATTCTGGTCCATCAAATGCATTTAATAACGTGTTCAAATTAAAAGTAATATTTCAATATTATGAAAATTAAAGGAGGAATGGTGACCAATTTGCATATTTCAGATTTTCGGATAATAAATACGTTTTGTATGCTTGTTAAATATCTTATGGACATGCTTGAATTCCTGAGAGAAATTCGTCTTCTTTAGGCAATTAAATCATTTATTTCTTCGTTATCATATCTTTGAACAGTATATTTTCCAAATATCCCATTCATCTTTCCTCTTTTATGAAATAAACATTTCGGAATTGTATTTCTACATCTTGGAAATGTAAAAAAATGAGCATTTCATATATTTTAACTTGGCATAAACCAATCAAATGAAACCTGAAAGGAATCTTATGATAAAACTGCAATTCCACTCTGATGTAAATGCATTATGGACCTGCAAGTCAGGCTGCTTAACACCGAGAAAAGGGAGTGATTTTTGTATAGTTCTCAGGGGTTGCTAAATGTATAGTAGTTAATTATATGTTTAACACTTGAGAAGATTGGCCATTGTAGCTTCCATGTTTCTTAGATTAACGACTAAACTAATAAACACAATACAATCTATTTCGAATTCGGTATCCTCCGTAAGTCTACGTAACGCTAGAATAACTTATTAAAACATACCAAAGACTAATCATAACATCTATTTATGTTCAGAAGATAATGATCATACAATCACTATATAATATAATTCTCAATAGCTTTCTCTTCTTCGTTATCTTACACCCACAAAATGGCATTTCTAGTTTGCGTGAGACATATATAGTGTATTTTCTAACAACTAAATCTAGTACAAGTTGTTCAAATTAGCATCTACGTCTATGGGTACATGGTTTGGTTCTTGTTTCAAATGTAAGTCATCGTATTAAATGTAACAATCAAACCATTTTCACATTCTAATTTGTTCTGTAATGTAATCTGTTGAGTATACCGCGATATAGTGAAAACTGAGTATGTGATGCCTCATTTGAACTCATCTCAATACGATGTTTTAAAATCTTATATGATATTGAATTCTGGCAAATTATTCATTCTACTGAATACTTGAAGAAACTTTGTTAAGTATTTTCGCATAAGTATTATAATGAAGCAGTGGCAGCCATTTAGTGATAAGTGTAGTGTTCCATAGCAGTTAGTATAAGGATAAACTATCCTTAAAATCATTGTTCTATTTTCTAAGATACCTGTTCTGAAGGTAGGTTGTTGTGACTGGAAAATACTGTCTTACTCAATACCAGATCTGCAGACAGTTTATATATGTGAAAAAGTATTATACTCTTAATAGTTTTAAAAATCAATGGAAAACTCACTTAGAACCTCTTAAACAGTTTACTATTTAGTTGCTTGCATTTAAAATGCTTTTCGAAGTTGATCATACATTTAGTCTATGATGTGAGTATTTAGTTCCTTGGATCTGTGAGTGTAATAACAAAGTGTCAATTGTTGTATATTTTTTGCAGAAAGAATATCATGAAATGGAAGAGGTGTAAAAATATATGTTTTCTACGTCATAGGTTCCCATTCTACATCGAATGTATGCTATATATATATTCTATATTGTTTATATCATCCGATTATATATTTATGAGATCATTATTAAATATTTAAAATGAAAAGTAAGTATTACCTTGAAACTCATAATATTTATTACTAGTTCTAAACGTCCATCAAGACGATCACACCTCTTCCATTGTCCTATATATAAAGTCACAGAACTGCAATTTGTTGAGAGAAAAGCTAAACAGTTTCGTGATTCGTGCAGAAAATATCGTGTTGGTCCTGTGCTCTAACGCAAACATTGAACTGTTGTACTCGTGAAGTAAATTTGTTTCTTTTTCCATGGAATAACTTTTGAATGTTGCCATATTATTATTATTATTATTATTATTATTATTATTATTATTATTATTATTATTATTATTATTATTATTATTATTATTATTATTCAAAAGTATATTATGACTTCACGTGAATAAGGTTGCTTCAAATTTGTTTCTGATATAAATGTAATAGTGGAATGTACCGGTAAATGATTCTTGTCTACTTTATTTCAACTTCTAAACTAAAAAGAAAACTCTGTGATAACGTAGTCTGTATATAAAAATGTTGTTGTATCCGGGTTAGTGACGCAGCTAAATAAGAAGAGGTTGAAAAAAGTGGTATGTCATTCATGACATATTTATATAATAAACTTATGATTTAATTTTGGAGTCTGTGACTTTATAGCCATTTCCAATTGACTGTCATGTGGTCAAATATCACCTTACATAATGACGTTGAAAATTAATTTAATCATAGATTTAACCTAGCATATGGATGTAAATATTGTATCAATGTTATACTGTGTCACTGTTCAGTAGATGTATATTTTACATTGCCAACTAGGACGAATCTCCATGTAAATGCAATAGCCTGGTATAAGGAGAATAATTGAAACGTAAGCCAAATTAAGTTAATAAGTTGCATTCATCAAGTTACAACGTAAACACGAATTGATATTCAATTAAACATATACCTCAGTTTTTACATTTTCAATAATATTGGTATATGAAATTGTGCGGCTGATCAAATTTATAGTTGTTATACAAAATAAGCAAGTGTTGAATAGAAATGTCTTCCATTACCTGTTCAATAAATGTTCAGACAATTACTAATCCAAGCACATCAAATGAAACTGATTAATAAGTAAAATGTGTTATCCTTTAAAATTATTGTTATTCCACATGTTAAAAATATGTGTACTAGAATTAGTAGGGCAGAATCAAACGTGTTTCTAAAAAACTGTGTTCAATATGGCATAGTTTATAAAGAGTGTTTGTTCATTGTCGAGTAGATTTATAGTAATTTAATCTTTGTCTTTCATATATCTCAGACTGCCGTTCAAAAATTCAGTTACAGGGAAACAGTTTCTAATTTGAAGAAACGCGTTGAAAGAAGGCACCTAAAATAAAGTAAATAAATAATGATAGAATATGATCATTAATAAATTCGATCTGATAGTGTTCCTGATAATCAAACATCAGGTCCTAGAAAGCCATCGCAAGTGCACCTCTCCCTTGTGAATCTTCGTCATTGTCTGCAATCTGTGGGGCAGTGAATCTTCGTCATTGTCTGCAATCTGTGGGGCAGTGAAGCTCGTCATTGTCTGCAATCTGTGGGGCAGTGAATCTTCGTCATTGTCTGCAATCTGTGGGGCAGTGAAGCTCGTCATTGTCTGCAATCTGTGGGGCAGTGAAGCTCGTCATTGTCTGCAATCTGTGGGGCAGTGAAGCTCGTCATTGTCTGCAATCTGTGGGGCAGTGAATCTTCGTCATTGTCTGCAATCTGTGGGGCAGTGAAGCTCGTCATTGTCTGCAATCTGTGGGGCAGTGAATCTTCGTCATTGTCTGCAATCTGTGGGGCAGTGAAGCTCGTCATTGTCTGCAATCTGTGGGGCAGTGAAGCTCGTCATTGTCTGCAATCTGTGGGGCAGTGAATCTTCGTCATTGTCTGCAATCTGTGGGGCAGTGAAGCTCGTCATTGTCTGCAATCTGTGGGGCAGTGAAGCTCGTCATTGTCTGCAATCTGTGGGGCAGTGAAGCTCGTCATTGTCTGCAATCTGTGGGGCAGTGAAGCTCGTCATTGTCTGCAATCTGTGGGGCAGTGAAGCTCGTCATTGTCTGCAATCTGTGGGGCAGTGAAGCTCGTCATTGTCTGCAATCTGTGGGGCAGTGAATCTTCGTCATTGTCTGCAATCTGTGGGGCAGTGAATCTTCGTCATTGTCTGCAATCTGTGGGGCAGTGAATCTTCGTCATTGTCTGCAATCTGTGGGGCAGTGAAGCTCGTCATTGTCTGCAATCTGTGGGGCAGTGAATCTTCGTCATTGTCTGCAATCTGTGGGGCAGTGAAGCTCGTCATTGTCTGCAATCTGTGGGGCAGTGAAGCTCGTCATTGTCTGCAATCTGTGGGGCAGTGAAGCTCGTCATTGTCTGCAATCTGTGGGGCAGTGAAGCATCAGTTGCTATCATAATCTTTACTAATGACGTGATATATAAGCCGTTTTTCCACAAATTTCCAGACATTTTAATGGTAGAAGACGAAGATTGTGTAGCCTTTTGTACTCGATTAAACCCCACTCACAATTTGCCTGTTAGGAAGACTATTTTTTCATCTCTCATTCCAGCAGCACACGAACATTGTATGACACTCGTTCGTCAACATTTATGATGTCGGGTTCCAGTATCGGTGGAAATGTCCATTCTTGGATATCTAAGAATGCAGAGAACTACCTAGTTGTTACTGCATAGTTTATAAATGAAGGTTTCGAAATGTTAGTTGTGGGAATGTAAATGGGTCATAGCAAACAATTCTTGGAATAGTTAAGAATATGAGTGACGATCTGTGAAAGTGTCAGTGAAACTGAAGAACGCTAGGGCTAGGGGCTACAAGAGGTAGCAGGTCTAACGACTGTTCCTCCCTAAAACTGACAACTTGTATTATGTTACTTTTATATCATAATACTACAGTGTAACGGATACACTGGAAATTACCCATTTGTCCCAACTTATTAAACATATTTAAGATCTGAAAATGATTTTCGCATGTGTCAGAATCAATTCATAAACCTGTCTGGAGAACGGGGGACGTTGTTTCTGACCGCGATAGCGGTATCATTTTCAGTTATGTCGCCTTAGATAAGTCCAAAAAAATCTTGACGAAAATGAGAAGTCTATGTCTTCACTAAAATGTAAAAGAAAAATTAACTTATTAAATCGAAATACAAATGTTCCTCATACTGATTTCTTTAGTGTTATACCACCTGTATTGTTTCTTTTAATTTTCATTAATAGCGTAATTAATATGGCATTTACCTACGTTTAGGACATATGTAAACGTAGGCCAAGCACCATAACCACAGTAAACTGTGTTAAAGCAACGAATCCTACTGCTACACAGTTAATATATATAAACAATAATCAGTTTTCAAAAGGTAATGAGAAAAAAATGCCATTTCATAGTCTTTTAGAAAACATGTACATTCTGTTCACATTTCAATTTAACAAGCTATTAATATTCACAAAATATTAATCGCAATGCAATTTATGTAAAAGGATTTTTATTCAAATTTGTATTTGCATTCAAATCGTGTCTGAACAATTTTAATTTCGTGGTTCTTGGAAATCATCCTTGCTCTGTTGGAATTCCAAGTTAATCGGCTAGTACTATTCATAAAATGCCCGGCTTCATGGCTAAATGGTTAACGTGCTGGCCTTTGGTCACAGGGGTCCCGGGCTCGATTCCCGACAGGGTCGGGAATTTTAACCATAATTGGTTAATTCCGCTGGCACGTGGGCTGGGTGTATGTGTCTTCTTCATAATCATTTCATCCTCACCATGACGCGCCTGTCACCTACGGGCGTCAAATAAAAAGACCTGCATCTGGCGAACCGAACTTGTCCTCGGATACTCCCGGCACTAAAAGCCATACGCTATTTCATTATTCATAACATAAATATGAATTACAGTGCAATTTGTGAAAAATACTTTCTTCAATTTTGTGTTCGTATGTTTCCATTATTCTCCTGTTACAGAAACTACAGTACCTCAAACAGTTTAAATAGCCAATGCCTTTAATGTTTGTTATAAATTATTGTAATTAGCCGTGTACAGTTCTATGTTGAATAAGTAGAAGGAAGAAGATTGTATATATCTTTATGTATAAGTAATAAAACAATATATTGTATTCCAAATATAACTGTATAGTATATAGTACTAATAAGAAAGAAAGAAAGAAAGAAAGAGAGAAAGATTTAACAATGACCTCAGACCAGAGTTATGGAAACCTGGGAAATTAAGTACTTCATATACTGAAATTAGGGCTCGTTCCTATTAATATTTAGTGTTACATAAAAAAGGAGTTCTCCACTATCTCTTAAGCAATATAAGAGAACTGTTGTTTCTTAATCAGGCAGAAAATATTAGTATTAGGCCATCTTAATTCATAGCATTTAACATTTACAATTTGAAATAAACACATGTAAAGTGAATGCAAACCTAATTAAGTGTTTACATGTTTATTCAGTATTTGATTCGAACACGCAATATATTATTCTAATAAATGTTTCAGATCATTCCTACATATTATTTGAAATGCACACACTTATTTCAATAATCTACTGTCGTTACAGACTTTTAAAACGTTTATCAGAACTTCGTCTAATAGCTTGGTGTAACAATAAATACAACAATATATTGTGTGATATTAAATGCCTAAGGATGAATACTGTGAGGTGTCTGGAAGTCAAGGATTTCTTTGAGAAATTGTGTATTTATTCTAGGGGATAAAATAGTATGTATTGCTTTTGAATGTAAATTATGATATAATTCTGGTCTGCAAATAAAAGTTTCCTCTGGTCTGTTTGTTAGAATATAGATTCCCAAAAATAAAGCATTTTTGTGGCTGAACTGTAAAATTTTATGTAAACTACTAAATATTTGTAATCCTCCTTCTGTCAAAATTTGCAGTAAGTCAAGCATCTTATATATTATTTCACTGTGTACATTTATCTCATAGAAAAGATTGTGTCGTACTTTAAAAATGAATATGGTCAAAATTTATCTCATTCCTACTGAAATATAAAATATTTTTTTTTCTTTATAGGAAATGCGTCTATACCAATTGCTTCTATATGAATGACTCGTCTTTGCCTCGCAATTAAACTTGTATTTATAATTATTTTAATCTAAATATTATTATTTCTAAAGAATAAATGATTACATACTGGGAAATTTTCTCCTACCTTCCTTCAGTTACATAGTTTTGACCTTCTTTATTTAAGACTGTTGTAATTACGTAACTAGTGCAAAGTGACCTCGACAGTAATAATGCTGCCTGTCAGAACTGTGATGAACTTCTTAAAGAGATCATCTCCCAGCCTTACATCTGTTAATACGACTAGCTACTTCCGTGACGTTCTCCTTTTTTCTTGAAAGCATCATCTCTTACAGAGAGTAACCTTGACACACATGCTAGTTTGCTGTTGTAATGCACGGAACAGAGCAGAATACAACGTCAGGCGGACGGACTGGTCTCTACCGAGTTAATGTTCGCCTGCCTGTGATTCAAGGGCCCAGAATAGACACTGCTACTGTGCTAGACATCACAGGGTCCTTCTTCCAGACGTGTCACAAAAAGGTGTATGGGAGAGGTGGGAGCAAAGGAGAGGAATGGAAAGAAAGAAAGAAAGAAAAAGATAAATTTCTGATGCTGAATACAGAGAGCCAAGTATTAACGAAGGCGTCAATAACAAACATAATATGAGGCTGGGATAAGCTGTCTTATTCCTTACTACTTGAAGGTAAGCGTCAGTATTGTGCTTCATAGTATAGTTTTTAAAATCCTTCATTTTAAAATTACAATTTTGTCTTTTAATTATTTGCAGGTAGTTTTAAACAGTATTTTACAATATATAGGCCTATGGTAAAATATGTTTATTATTTCATTGAACGTTTCATTTGTTATATGCCAATTAGCGCGTTGGCTGAGAACAAAAGGGTAACAACTCAAAAGATGAATTTTTGAGATTTTACCATCAATGTATAGCTCGCCTCTACAACACGAAATGTAATGCATTCATGTCGGGAAGGACTTCTAACGGTTTTTAATGTTCTGACATTAGTAACTTTGCTTAAATCGAACAAGTTAAATTTTTAGTTCTAACTCTCTTCCAGGTTACAATAACTGTTGTAAAAACCGCGTACACACCAATTTTTATTTAAAAATGTGTAATAAGTGTATTTTAATAGGCAATGATGTAAACTGCTAAAACTTTAAACACTTCTCCTGTGAACCATGGATTTTGAATTTTAACCCTTTCGTTCCCAGCCATCGAAGAGTAGGATCATTAACGGTCCTCATAGCCTGCATCCGTTGCCGACGGAATGGGTGGTATTGATTTTTACGGAAACCCTCCCAAAACAGTTGAATTGCTAGAAGCACCCACTTCTCCACATCGAAACATTTTGTTCAATCACATTCAGTATAGCCTTAACAAGGTGAACAGTATACACATACTGGGGACATGTTTTCCAATGTATATAGGCCTGTAAAATGAGGCGAACATTTGACATCCAAAATAACAGTATCCACAAGAAGAATGTACCGGTACATTAAATTAACTTAAGATGCGATTATTATTATTTGTCGTATGATGAATCTATGTACACACATGTATATAGTTCAGGGTAAATGTGCGTAGTCACAAGTCCGTACAATACTATAACTCTAGGTCTAGCATTTTGACCCAATCAACTGCTTCATCCGATGTGCGGTGAATGTCCATCAGCGTTCCTTTGAAAGCTCGAATTGGGCAGTCAGCAACAATGTGGTGGATTGACTGAGAAGATGCACCACAGTCACAATCTGCAGACCTAGTCCAACCCCATTTGCACAACAGATAACCACATCTGCCTTGTCCAGTTCTTATCCGATTAAGATGCGATAATACGGTATGAAAACAGAGTTGTCCCAAGATATATTATATTCGTATTTCTTACCTGTAATTCACCTGTTTCTCTAATCTAATGAACTGAATGTACGATCGTCTGAGTAGAAGCAATCTCCAGTAACGACGCTGAGTCCGTTATCCGTATGACTGCCAGTAAAACTGAGCCAAATTCACGTGGAGTGTCGACCCCTATTAATTCGGGAAAGGCCAGGAAGGTGAAGATAAAAATATTTTAAAAGTTAAAGGTAAGTAATCAGAATTCGAAAAAACAGTAACAGATTCACATTTTCTAAATCCTCCAGCAAACCTTGCCGTTGTCTTCAACGACATTGAATAATCTGACAACAATGGAACTTCAAAAGATGATAAATTACTGCTTGGTAGCGAGGGATGTTGACATTTGTAACTTAAAAGGTAAGTCAGAAAAACATCTAAAAATTAAAGAACAAAATTTGCACAGTGAATCAGTTAGTACGTCCTTCTCAAGCATATCAGATCCTGAAAGAGATAATGACACTCTGCTTCATATTCTCAAAAAATATTAAGGGGTTCCCTTTTTCCGTTAACTTGTTTGTAACGAGATACTGATACCAATGGTTTATTAAATGGAACAGTGCCGATGAACTAGATGTTAGGCGCTTTTAAACAACAAGCATAATCGTCAGATGGAATAATACAGGTTTCGTCTACCAAAACAGTGTTTAATTAGGCAGTTTACAGTACTTTCTTCAATGTACAGTTAGTCATTTGGGATAAACTGTGTTCCAACTTTATTACTCTTTCAATAATGTGGCACATATGCAGCAGGTGATCGTGGTGGGTAGGTATGTACCATGATGTATTGATGAAGATGTGGAGTGGTCTGTCCGGTTGGATTAGTTGTTAGATAAGTCTCGATATCATTTTCTCTCTCCTTACCATTGTCCCGTTTCATCTGAGGTCACCTCTCCTAGTTTGAATTTCGCCAATTCCCCCTGTCCCGGGTAATTGTCGGATATTTGTTTTTTTTAATGAGACATCTACAGAGCGAGTTGGCCGTGCGGTTAAGGACGCGCAGCTGTGACCTTGAATTCCGGAGTGAGCTGGTTCAAACCCCACTGTCGGCAGCCCTAAAGATGGTTTTCCCTGGTTTCCCCATTTTCACACCAGGCAAATGCTGGGCATGTACCTTAATTAAGGCCACGACCGCTTCCTTCCCACTCCTAGCCCTTTCCTATCACATCGTCGCCGTAAGACCTATCTGTGTCGGCGCAGCGTACAGCAGATTCCAAAAAAAAAAAGAGGCATCTGAGCTAAGGCTCATAACGGTACAATGCGATTAATTACAAATGAAAAAGAGACTAAATTGGAGAATATAAGTATAGGACAAATGAATATACTGTACAGTGAATTATAAATGTTTGCATTTTAAATTTACATAGGAACACAATGTGAATTGAAGTAATATAAAATACTAACACTGAACTCTACAGACTTGTTTTCTTTATTAAAGAATTTAGCCAATAATAGACCGCTTGGAAAGGAGGACTGTATCATCGTTTAAGAAACAATACCGCGTATCTGACAATGTTCTTACTATCCATTATTTTCCTTAAGACTGGTCTCGCCTCCCAGCCATATATGGATATTCAGTCCACCAGAACAATTTTCGCTGTGTTCATTTTCCTATGCTTACAGTATATACGAAGGAAAATGAACCTTACCGAATGTATTGTAGTGATGTATGTTTGCATGACGTATTCACGCACTCCTACAGTATAATGAGTCCGGCTCCATGGCTAAATTGTTAGCGTGCTGGCCTTTGGTCACAGGGGTCCCGGGTTCGATTCCCGGGAGGATCGGGAATTTTAACCATCATTGGTTAATTTCGCTGACACGGGGGCAGGGTGTACGTGTTGTCTTCATCACCATTTCATCCTCATCATGACGCGCAGGTCGCCTACGGGTGTCAAATCAAATGACCTGCACCTGACGAGCCGAATATGTCCTCGGGCACTCCCGGCACTAACAGCCATATGCCATTTTCATTTTCAGAGTAAATTGAATTTAAGGTTCATTTTCCTTTACACATCAACATAGGAAAATTAACACACTGAAAATATTGTTCTAGTAGACTGCATATCCATAGGTGACTGCGAGGCACGGTCAGTCTTAAGGAAAATAATGGATGGAAGCGCATTTTGAGATAGGCTGTATTGTTTCTTAAGCGACGATATTTTACGGGTCTTTTAATACTATTTTAGAATATGAAAAAATATCTATATCTATACCAGAATTGACGATATTTGAGGTTATTGCACCTTAGTTTTAGTAAATTAAATATGTCGGTGTTCTACACTTCAAATCACAAAATCAATGCATTCGAAGGAATGTCGTATTAGAGTTTAAATATTATTATTATTATTATTATTATTATTATTATTATTATTATTATTATTATTATTATTATTATTATTATTATTATCTTCAGGACTGCGGCCAACACGCTCGGTAAGAAAGGCTCCCTAGGCCTCGCAAACCTAATACCGTCGGGGTCGGAAAGAACAAGTTGACCATGTGAGGTTATATGGGACAGATAAACGCGAGGAGCCTGAAACAAGTGGAAGCAATGCTAGACTCAG
The DNA here is from genome assembly GCF_040414725.1 of Anabrus simplex. Lineage (NCBI taxonomy): Eukaryota > Metazoa > Arthropoda > Insecta > Orthoptera > Tettigoniidae > Anabrus > Anabrus simplex. Next base: position 626,435,320 of record NC_090265.1, on the reverse strand, counting down.
CTAAGGGACCCGTGGTCGCCAACCCATGCTCCCAACGTGAAAGCCCCTGGGTCGCCTTTTACCATAGGCAGTGGATACTATGAACGTATTCTACTGCCCCCACCCACAGGAGGAAGCAGGGATATTACGGACAGCACAAATACCCAGTCCCCGAGCCAAGGGAATTAACTATTTACGACTAAAATCCACGACCTGGACGAGAATCTAACCCCCAACCCCTCATACTCGAAGGCCACTATGCTGACCATTCGGCCAAAGCGACGAACTCTCCACGTAGTACCGCACAGCTTCTAATAGGGAAAACATTGACAGAAACTGTTTGGTAATGATAAGAAAATGTATTTATTTAATCCGTTTAACTTCCAGGCAGTAGCGGCGCTAAGAACGCACCCCGTCCCCACCCCGCAATAATTGAAAATGGGCCCCTCGTTTCCTTAAAAGGTCGTATATTATTACAATGAATAATAATAATAATAATAATAATAATAATAATAATAATAATAATAATAATAATAATAATAATAATTTGCACAATTTAATTTTTAAATTCGAAAGAATTAAAATAATACACGTAAATGGTACTAACACACACACACACACACACACACACACACACACACACAAGAAATGCATATTCCAATTAAAGTAACCAAAACACGCTAACCCAGGGCCTCTCAGAGTGCATGCACTGTGCACGGTGCAAAAGACGACTTCGCTTGGTTGACCAGAGTGCAGACCCAAACTCCTCGATTTGGAGCAATAGCGCTGTCTCTCTTTCTCCACGCCTGTCTTGCTCGCTCCGCCTGTCTCCCCCTTCCTCACGTACTCCATAGCGCTCCAAATCCGAGCCGAGTTGAGCCGGGCTTAGCCGAGTACCCCAGAGACGAAGCGTTGGTTCGAGCCGAGCCGAATGGGACCGATGCAATGTGCACAGGAACTCCGCGCCTCAATTTGCACGCGTGAGATTTTGGGCGTTTGAGAGGCCCTGCGCTAACCGTTACAATATTAAGAAATAATCTCGTTCCTAGGACCAAATAATTTACTACCATTTACAACTCAACCGTCCATCGTATGCCTACTTAGCTACACTGACTGCCGAGTGTTATAAATAGGCTCGAAACTTCAGTAATTAGAGTTTAGATAAGGAGGATGTCTTTGTTATCGCATCCTCGCTGACTACTGGTTTCTCAGAACTTTATCATTATTTCAAAAGCCTTCTTGATTGTTGTGAGTGGCAGCAAGGTATGGTTATTATTGGAACAGGTTGAGAAAGCCACATTCTTTCAGAAATAAGTACCGTACTCCTATTGATGAAGGAAGCTCTGCACTACGACGGCCTAAGTTTGGAATAACCCTCTGTAATACAAATAACACTATGTTGGGTGTTGTAGGCTTTATTAATATGTAAAATCACTCTTAAGCTACTGAATTAAGAAACAGTCATGGTCCCCTCACAAGCCATGGGCTCTGCGAGGTCTTCGGGGTCCTTATCGCCACCACTGCTGCCAGGGTTGGTTTCTCCCCCGGACTCAGCGAGGGATCCCACCTCTACCACCTCAAGCACAGTGTCGTGGAGCGTGTGATATTTGGTCGGGGATACAACTGGGGAAGAGTACCAGTACCTCACCCAGGCGTCCTCACCTACTAATCTGAACAGGAGCCTTGTTGATTGGAAGGGATAGTCAATGAAGAGACAAGGGAGAGACCGTTGCCTTTAGTTGGGTACCATCCCGGCATTTGCCCGGAGAAGAAGTGGGAAACACCGAGCTGAGTGGCTCAGATGGTTGAGGCGCTGACCATCAGACCCCAACTTGGCAGGTTCGATCCTGGCTCAGACCGGTCGTATTTGAAGGTGATCAAATACGTCAGCGTTGTGTCTGTAGATTTAGCCTACTGAAACGTAAAAGAACTCCTGTGGGACAAAATATCGGCCCCTCGGCGTCTTCGAAAAATCGCCAAAGTAGTTAGTGGGATGTGAAAACAATATCATTATTATAAGTGGAAAACCACTTCGAGGATGGCTGAGGCGGGGATCGAACACCCCTCTACTCAGTTGAGCTCCCGAGGTGGAATGAAGCACATTCCAGTCCTTGTACCACTTTGCAAATTTCGTGGCAAAGCTGGGAATCGAGCCCTGGCCTACACTACACCACAAAGGCGGACGAAAGGTAAATTATAAGCTAGAAAGATAGGCCCACCTCTTCTACCTATGTTGCCCATTTGTCCCTGGCCCTTTTTTATGGCCGGAAACCCTACCGCACGCCAACTCTATGTGGAGGGATGTTTTAGATGTGGCTGTCCCTGTAATGCTGAGTAGGGGCTACCTGTGCGAGACGGCAAAGGAGTGTTCGGTTCACCGGAAGTACATGGGTTCGATTCATCGCCAGAAAGTCGTGGCATAGCCATGAGGTTCACACAGTTTAGACCAAAAATGAGTACCAGGTTAATTCCTTGGGCAAAGGCGGCCAGGCGTAGAGCTCCACTCTACCCCACCAAGTGTCGAAGTTACGGATAGTGGGAGCCTTTACTATCCACCCCTCCAAGGGCCTTCATGGCCTGTACGAAGATGACTTTAATTTTGTTGTGTTGCTTTGTAGTGGTGCGATGTGTGTAAATATACGGCTGTGTATTAAAGCAAAACCAAATACCCAGTACCCGAGCAATGGAATAAACTAAACGTGGCTGAAATCCTCTACCCCAGCCGATCTGAGTAGCTCAGCTGATACAGTGCTGACCTTCTGAGCCCAAGTTGGCGGGCTGAATCCTGGTTCAGTGTGGTGGTTTTTTAAAGATGCTCAAATACGTCAGCCTCGTGTCGGTAGATTTTAATAATGTTATTGATTTTACGTCCCACTAACTACTTTTACGGTTTTCGGAGACTCCGTGGTGCCGAAATTTTGTCCCGCATGAGTTCTTTTATGTGCCAGTAAATCTATCGGCACGGGGCTGACGTATTTGAAACACCTTCAAATACCACCGGACTGAGCCAGGATCGAATCAGCCAGCTTGGGCTCAGAAATCCAGCAACGTACCCGCCTGAGCCACTCAGCCCGGCGACGGTAGATCTACTGGCACGTTCTTTTCTCTTTTTATACAATTTGCTTTACGTCCCACCGACGCAGATAGGTCTTATGGTAATTAAAGTACAGCCCCAGCACATTTGCCACATGTAAAAATGGAAAACCACGGAAAACTATTTTCACACCTGCCGACAGTGGGTTTTCGAATCCACTATCTCCCGAATTCAACCTCACAGTTTCGCGACCGTAGCCGCACGGCCAACTCACTCCGTTAACTGGCACGTAAAAGAACTCCTGTGGGTTAAAGTCCGCCACCTCGGCATCTCCAAAATCCATGAAGATGTAGTTAGTGGGACGTAAAACCAATAACTATTATTATTATTATTATTATTATTATTATTATTATACATTATATTGGGAATCGAGCCAACGACCCTCTGAACCGAAGGCCGCTACATTGACCATTAGGCAAGGAGCCAGGCCCTTTTTTCTTCTGCTCACAGACTCAGACAAGTGCAAGTAGGAAAATAAGGTGTTTTACTATAGAGATTACAGATGAAAATTGGTGAGTTCGCCGTTCGTATCGTAGCTTTCCATCAGAGTATCCTTTCCTTACGGCAGGCAGGGGTTACAGAGAATATACAGTATGTGCGGTATCCTCTGCCTATTGCAATGTGACTAATAGGGGTAAATTCCAGAGGTCCTCAACTTCGGGAGAGTATGTTTGTGACTATGGGGCATCTAGCTGTGTCTCATATTACAGCCAATTATATCATTCTGAAGAACAGAAATTCCATACTCTGACACTAATTCAAGACTTTCGAGGAGGGAAGGAATGGTGTGTGTTCAGCTTCAAGTAACTTGTTGAATAGGGAGGAAACGAAAAATCACACCTACAGCGTATAAGTGGTATCTACTTTTCAATTGTGGGTGAATGCCGAAGTGGTAAGAAACATATAGGCCACGACCAACTTCTTCGCAATCTTAGCTTTAGTTACGAACACACACATTACTACCTTTTTATTTCAAGTTGCTTTACGTCGCACTGACACAGATAGGTCTTATGGCGACGATGGGATAGGAAAGGGCTAGGGGTAGGAAGGAAGCGGATGTGGCCTTAATTAAGATACAGCCCCAGCATTTGCCTGATGTGAAAATCGGTGTACCATGGAAAACCATATTCAGGTGTGCCGACAATGGGGTTCGAACTCACTAACTCGCTATCTCTTTCCAATGTAATCCGGCTCCATGGCTAAATGGTTAGCGTGCTGACCTTTGGTTACAGGGGTCCCGCATTCGATTCCCGGCAGGGTCGGGAATTATAACCACCATTCGTTAATGTCTCTGCCACGGGGGCTGGGTGTATGTGCCGTCTTCATCATCATTTCATCCTCATCATGACGAGCGTCAAATGGAAAGACCTGCACCTGGCGAGCCGAACATGTCCTCGGACACTCCCGGCACTAGAAGCCAAACACCAATGTAAGCTCACACCTGCACAACCCTAAACACACGACCAACTTGCTCGGCCACATCACCAGTATATTTGAAAGCAAAGTACTAGGGAAGAAAAGAAGAGGTCGGCCGGGGGAAAAAATACTTCGAAGAAACCAAGGAAAAAAATGGGATTCAGAAGTTACTTGACGATGAAAAGAGTGGCGGAAGATGGAGATGATTGGTTGTATCAACAATGCATTGCCTTTAGGAAATGAATGAATGATTGAAAATGAATGAATGAATGAATGAATCCCATCTCGTAATTTCTTATAACTCCCAAATTCTTAGATATAACATTTTAAAACTGCTTTCTAAGCACATACACTCCTACAACTCCCAAAGAAAAGTTTTTGGAATGCAGTAAATTGTTTCTCTGTATCTACAAGAAGGTGCGTATCTTCATAATAAATGACAGCCACTCCAGAACATCCTATTCCTCCCGGCTCCCATACTGTAGTAATCGCCACGTAAGGCAATACCCCAGAAAGTAAATATCGCCGCCCGATGCTCTTCTTTTCTCTTTTTTTGTATTGGCTGATCACTGCTGCCAACCTGCCTGGTTACATATTAAAATCACCAGACATAACCATAACAAACTAACCTCAATGTAAACACCGATAATGAATTTTTCCCTACCCTAGTAAATGAAGATATTCATAATTAAGTCGATTTCCACGCTCCATGAGGAATTAAGGAAATAAACACACTTTTTCACTCAAATTAATGTAACATATATCTGTCTTTATTTTGATATACAGTAGGCGTACTATAACCATATTCTTGAAAAGAATTTATTTAATAAGTCTTTGCAGTGTGATTTTCGAAAGTTCCAGACATCCAGTGACTTCCCTTTCTTTTGCGTGAACATTTCCTTCTCTCTTCAATACCGGTTACCAGTAAGGAGAGAGATTATTGGGCATGTTTTCAGCCTGCAGGCTTGTTATATCTTCAAGCTTATCAGGAAACATATAGGAATACTAATGTGCCAAGCTCCGTGAACGAAAATTAGATCAGCTTTCAAGTTCACTGCGGATTTGAAAATAATAATGTTATAAGTTCTACTGCCAAAATTTCGTCCCGCAAGAGTTATTTCATGTACCGGTAGATCTAGACATGAGACTGGCGTATTTGAGCACTTTCATCATTTCACACAAACTATGTTATTAACATGCCACAATTCTACTTACCTGGTATTAGCCAAATACACTGACTGACAGAGCAAATGCAACACCAAGAAGGAGTGGTCAGAACTTTATGCCAATTGCAGGGTAGACTGACGTCACTGAGGTATGCTCATGATGTGAAATGCGCCGCTGTGTTGCGCACGTAGCGAACGATAAATGGGACACGGCGTTGGCGAATGGCCCATTTCGTACCGTGATTTCTCAGCCGACAGGCATTGTAGAACGTGTTGTCGTGTGCCACAGGACACGTGTATAGCTAAGAATGCCAGGCCGCCGTCAACGGAGGCATTTCCAGCAGACAGACGACTTTACGAGGGGTATGGTGATCGGGCTGAGAACGGCAGGTTGGTCGCTTCGTCAAATCGCAGCCGATACCCATAGGGATGTGTCCACGGTGCAGCGCCTGTGGCGAAGATGGTTGGCGCAGGGACATGTGGCACGTGCGAGGGGTCCAGGCGCAGCCCGAGTGACGTCAGCACGCGAGGATCGGCGCATCCGCCGCCAAGCGGTGGCAGCCCCGCACGCCACGTCAACCGCCATTCTTCAGCATGTGCAAGACACCCTGGCTGTTCCAATATCGACCAGAACAATTTCCCGTCCCGTCGATTGGTTGAAGGAGGCCTGCACTCCCGGCGTCCGCTCAGAAGACTACCATTGACTCCACAGCATAGACGTGCACGCCTGGCATGGTGCCGGGCTAGAGCGACTTGGATGAGGGAATGGCGGAACGTCGTGTTCTCCGATGAGTCACGCTTCTGTTCTGTCAGTGATAGTCACCGCAGACGAGTGTGGCGTCGGCGTGGAGAAAGGTCAAATCCGGCAGTAACTGTGGAGCGCCCTACCGCTAGACAACGCGGCATCATGGTTTGGGGCGCTATTGCGTATGATTCCACGTCACCTCTAGTGCGTATTCAAGGCACGTTAAATGCCCACCGCTACGTGCAGCATGTGCTGCAGCCGGTGGCACTCCCGTACCTTCAGGGGCTGCCCAATGCTCTGTTTCGGCAGGATAATGCCCGCCCACACACTGCTCGCATCTCCCAACAGGCTCTACGAGGTGTACAGATGCTTCCGTGGCCAGCGTACTCTCCGGATCTCTCACCAATCGAACACGTGTGGGATCTCATTGGACGCCGTTTGCAAACTCTGCCCCAGCCTCGTACGAACGACCAGCTGTGGCAAATGGTTGACAGAGAATGGAGAACCATCCCTCAGGACACCATCCGCACTCTTATTGACTCTGTACCTCGACGTGTTTCTGCGTGCATCGCCGCTCGCGGTGGTCCTACATCCTACTGAGTCGATGCCGTGCGCATTGTGTAACCTTCATATCGGTTTGAAATAAACATCAATTATTCGTCCGTGCCGTCTCTGTTTTTTCCCCAACTTTCATCCCTTTCGAACCACTCCTTCTTGGTGTTGCATTTGCTCTGTCAGTCAGTGTAGATTTACAATCCCACAGAAAAAGAAAATATGCTTTAAATATTCTCGCAAATGTATCACTAGTGACTTTAACGGCAATGCGGTGGCAACACGCAATTCACGCTAGAACAGTGATTGAACGTTGCCAACGTGCCAGATTAACGGCAAGTAGGGTCCCTAAACTGTATGGTTACCGACACTGAAAAGGACCTGCTAAATACCCAACAGCAAGAAAAGTAACTATAAATCAATACCTTAATATTACAGGGGAGAAAGTGTAAGGTTGCACCCTTAGGGTGGTGTGCACCAACCAAGAGTAAGTTCTACTTCCGTAGTAAAGTACTCTTGAAGTCAGCATTCGGCGACTTCCACACGAGAGTAAATTACTTCCGAAGTATTTTAGTCCTTTCAGATACTCCTGGACTAAATTACTACAAGAGTAAAATGTTGAAGAGCACCATCTTGTAGTATATTACTAAAGAAGTAAATAACGTACGAATATAGGTTAGAATTTACTCTCACGTCGTGCATGGAGTAAGCTAAGTTTAGACTTGTTGACTAATGACAATATCGTGCCGTATATGAGAGGAAAGACGTTTCAAACGTGTTTATGGATTACTTAGATTATATTGACGATCTCGACGTAGTAAACGATGGGAAATGTAATAGTGCGTAGGCCTACAGTGCGTGAAAGGCGATAGCCGTGTAATGTGAACACGGCGAGTTTCAGGAACGTTTTTGGTCTTAGGAAGGAATCCTTTACTTTCCTTCTGAATCTACTTGGAGATCACTTACAGCTGAATTCTTGTCTTAATTTTGTTGTATATCTAAAATTACAGTTGCTGTGTGCCCTACGGGTGTCTCGTACCGGAACATTTCAGTACAGTTGCCGGTGATCTAATTAACGTTTACCGCACAACTGCTAGCCGTATCTTTCATCGCGTGGTTAAAGCAGTAGTTGAGGCTAAGAGGGAGGTATGCCTGCAAATGATGATGATCGTTCGGAAAATAAAAGGATATTCTTCACGTTGGCAGGTTTCCACACGTCGTGGGTGCAATTGACTGTGACTGCGCGCATATTCCCATTTATTGCCCTCTCGGTGACAACGGTGAACTTTCAGAAATCGGAAGATTTTTTTTTTTCAATTTGCTTAACGTCGCACCGGCACAGATAGGTCTTATGGCAACGATAGGGCAGGAAAGGCCTAGGGATTGGGAAGCGACCGTGGCCTTAAGGTAGGGCCTACCTGCCTGGTGTGAAAATGGGAAAATTTCGCTGTGGATGTAGGCCATCTGTATGAAGAAACCGCCATCAGTTTTAATTTTTCCCGCGTGTCCATGACTTTCTGCTTTGCTTCCGTCTTCGCTTTTAAGTCCTTCTACAGAATCTTAACTTGCTTTTCACTGCGTTTTCCGTCACTCGAAGCATTGAATTCTTTCGCCACGACTTTCCATGAATTTCCTTTCTTATCCAGCATCTTTATGTTGTGTTTCTTACACCTCATATCCTTTGCATAGATGGTCATTATCTCTATTAACAAGCATTTATCTTTTTCGCTTACGTTTTCCCCCCCGTTTCCTATCGCACATAACCTTATCTATTTGGATTTCTTTAAAGAAGATACACGAACACAGCACTACTCCGCGAGTAACGAACGCTACTTCTGTAGTAGTAACTAAAAGAGTAAATTGTACTTCAACTCTCCGACGTTACTTCCGGAGTAAATAAATCCCGTAGTAATTCACTTCTGTAGTATGGACTTCTTTAGTAAACGCTACTTCCGTAGTAATTTACTCCAAGATGGTGCACGCCACCCTTAGGGTACGTCCTTACACGGAGAGGACTATAGACAATGTAGTGAGGGCAAGGAGGGGATAAAGCAGTGCAGTCCGAAGGTCACAGCAGTGAACTCTCCCATTTGTGTGCCGTTCAGTGCACAGTGTTTCCTGTCATTTACCTGTGAGTGAAATGCCAGGATGTTATAAAGGTGTATCTCTTAACAGATGTCGATCGCACCAGGGAACCAACATGAAGACATGATTGCTAATGTGAGCTGCAACACTGTTTACAAGGTAAGAATAAAACATCATTTAAGTAATAGATAGAATTGATCTGATAGGGGATGAGTCGATTCATTGTGTAGTTTGTAGAGTTGTGAGTGGTAGCTTACCCTTTTATCAGTCCAACTGAATAATATTTTATTAGACAGTTATTCCAGTGTCGCGTTTAACTATGAGCTCTTGTTGCCAGCAAGCTGTTTGTCTACACTCGTAAATACTCTATTGCGTCCCCATTTCACAGGCGCTCTGTGTCTTACTATTTCGCTGAGGCCTTTCTTTGCTTCTTCAGTCAGAAACTAGGAATTAATAATCAGTGATGGGAAAAGTACAAAATAAAAGTAATTGTAGGATTCACTAATTTTGTATTTTCCTTGACTTGTTTCAAGATTTTCATTGTACCTGATATATTATTGTGTTCACTCAGTGAAAGATTAAGTTTGAAGTTCTAAAAGAAAAATATAACTTGTCCTCGGACACTCCCGTAACTAAAAGCCATACGCCTTTTTCATTTCAGTAATAATAATAATAATAGTATTATATATACGATGTCTAGAGAGTCTTTCATTTCCTCACAGTTCTTGAGCTTTAGCATTGTGGATACATTAATTTTTCTTTCGATGTATCGTAACTCTGTATCTCCCCTGTAGGTGAAGTCTAAGGATGTATTCTCTGTACCCCCTGCATGTAGTAAGAGGTTACCAAGAGGGGAGTAACCAAGGAATCTGTACTCGCTCTCTTGTCTTGTAAGCCCAAAAACATATCCATGTTTGTATGATTTTCCGTGTTGCGGAGAAGATCTACGAGTGCGAACACTTCCTCTTTTGATTAGAGTTAAAATAGATGCCGTGGTGGGTGGCTCAGACGTAAAGGCTAGTACACAACCAAGCGACAAAGTTGCGGAACACGTGTATCGCGACAAGTTCCAGGGATGTCCTGCGACATTTTTTCCGTGTTTAGGACTGTCGCGATACAAAAGTTACGTGTCTCAGGTCTCCCATTCGAAATACATGATACAAATGTTGCGCAAAATGATGTAGGCTGGACGTGTCGCGAGACAAAGTCCCGGGACACGCCGATGCCAGTGTGCAGATAGCCGCCACGTGTTGGTGTTGTTGTTCCGTGTTCTGTTGTTTTGCGATGGAAACTACTCTTAAAATCATTGAGGATTTGCACACCCTACCTTGTATTTGGGATGTTATGTCTACCGAGTATAAAAACAGAGACAAAAGGAGGGAAGCAATGGAGTCTCTAGCTAAAAAAGTTCACTATGTCCATTCACGAGATGGAGAAAATGATTCACAACATTAAAGACACATAAAGCAATTTCTTGCGCCATTTCCTGTGGTGCACCTGGCTCTATATATGTGGACGCGGGACATTGTATCGCAACAGTCTAAGGACAGTGCCTCGCAACTATCCCCACACAATGTCCCGCGACTTTGTCGCTAGGTGTGTACTAGCCTTAAGAGCGCTAACCTCCTACCCCTAATTGACAAGTTCGCTCCCGGCTCAGTCTGGTGGCATTTGCTGGTGCTCAAATGGTCCGGTCTAGTGTCGGTAGATTTACTAGCACGTAAAAGAAGTATGGGACAAAATTCCGGCACATCGGCATCTCCGCAAGCCCTAAAAGTAGTTAGTAGAATGTAAAACGTTAACATTAATGGTTGTATTATTTAAGGGAGGACGGTTATCGCATCATACTTCTCCTTAAAACAATAATACTAAGCTGGTTGACTATACAGGCCCGCAGTCCTCAAGGCAAATGTCGGCGCTGTACCTTAAAGCAAAAGAAAAAAGAGAAGTAATTATTATCACTGTGTAAGGAAGAAATCACCAACGTCCAACCGACCATTATAAGAAAGTTATCGGGAGATAGTAGGTTCGAACTCCACTATCGGCGGCCCTGAAGATGTTTTTCCGTGGTTTCCCATTTTCACCTTAATTAAGGCCATGGCCGCTTCCTTCCCACTCCTGTCCCTTCCCTATCCCATCGCAGCCATAAGACCTATCTGTATCGGTGCGACGTAAGCAAGTTGTAAAAAATAAAAGTTATCTTACTGCCATTCGATGGGTTCTGCAGCCGTGCTAGCGGGGCCATACCATCTTCCGCGGAGAAGGAGGGGCAGTCTACGGTATCTGTTTGCGTCATTTTCCGTTTTGGCAGTATCGCACTGTCATCATAGCATATCGGTGTGCTCGTCACCAGCTGTTTACCTTTCCGCATGGCCAAAGATCTCAGCAAATAACAGTAACATAGAAGTTAAATATGGCCACGTGTAAACACAGATATTTATTTCTTGCAGTTTACTATAATATACCCTTGCCCTTGCTTTGTTTACGCCGTCAGTTGCTTGTGTCAACCTTGACCTGCTTTTATTTAGGACTCACTGTCACTGCCTCTACACGCTCGCAGCAACGAGAGAAAACTGAAGATAAAGTTGAATCTTATTGCCTTACGAGTCACAGTCGTACCAACGAACACCCTAAAATTATGACTTGTTCAATGAATAACTCAGGACATTTACATCCACAATTCAGAATATCAGGAATTGTAATTATTTATGAACACGAACGCTATTAATGTTTAAACTGTCTTCTTCATGGCCTTCGGTCTTCAGGGCCCCCGTTTCGATTGACGGAAGAATGGAGTCATTTTAATCGTAAACGGTTAATTCCCTTGGCTCGGGGATTGGGTTTGTACTATCCCCAACATTCCAACAAATCTCATATTAAACACAACACTACCCTCCGCCACACTAACACTCAGTTCCCCATACACGGTAGATGCGGCCCATCCTTTTTTTTTTGCTAATGGCTTTACGTCGCACTGACACAGATAGGTCTTATGGCGACGATGGGACAGGAAAGGCCTAGGAGTTGGCCTTAATTAAGGTACAGCCCCAGCATTTGCCTGGTGTGAAAATGGGAAACCACGGAAAACCATCTTTAGGGCTGCCGACAGTGGGATTCGAACCCACTATCTCCCGGATGCAAGCTCACAGCCGCGCGCCCCTAACCCCATGGCCAACTCGCCCGGTGCGGCCCATCCTAGTGCCAGGGTCAACCTTACAAAGGTTACAGCATGTTTCCAGTCATTCGACCGGGTCAGGAATGGAATGAATGAAGCCGGCATTTAGCGGCGAGGATAGAAATTGTTCCGGCTGCCGAAGTCTGTCGCACCCCTCTGCGGCAATGATTAATGACTGACAGATGAAATGATATTGGAGAGTATTGCTGGAATAACAGCTGACACAGAAAATCGAAGTACCCGGAGAAAAACCAGCCCCCGCTTTGTCCAGCACAAATCTCACATGGAGTGACAGGGATATGAACCGCGGAACACAGCGGTGAGAGGCTGGCGAGTTGCCGTCTGGGCCATTGAGGCAGTCTAGCAGGTAGTCACACAAAATTGTTATTAATATTTGAACTCTATACATTCATTGCTTAATCTAACGATTGAGTTTCTGACTGACACAACTACTGAAAGGCAACGCATCTTTCTAAAAGTATATTTTTCTTCAAAGCCAGATGCTTTTGTCTCCACCCAAATGCAAATTTTCCAGCATTCTCTCGTGCACTACGTTTTCCATGAGCAGTTAATAGGTTGCACGTGAACTTGAGTTTCGACGATATGAACAACATTCTGTTTTGTGGGCCTCTAATTGAAATGGGTTCACAATATTTGTGTATGTTAAAACAGCGTTTTGAAACTGAAGTATTGCACCCGCCCCCTCCCTAAATGGCACCGGCATGGAATCTACAGGGTCGCACATGGGTCAAGAAGAATGAAATAAATAGGCGCTGAACTAAAGTAAACTTAAAGGCGTACAGGGGAGGAGAAGCGGGGCATACATAACTAAAATGAGAACACATTCGAATTAAAATATTTAACTCACAAACCGGTTTATTCAACCTTAATGATGATGGGAAATGGCGCATTAAATAACACTAATGAATTACATTAAAATTTATAAATGTTTGTTGTGACTTGTTATGTGAACATCTGTTCGTTAGGCTTGATAGAAATGAGTACGTTTACCGCGAAGTGGTATATCGTGACATGTAGCGAATGGCAATTTTATCATAACACTGAGGCTATATTATCACTAACACATAAAACTAACATGCACCCGACAACACGTCTGAGCAATCCCTATTCTAATGAAGGCCTAGATTCCCCAATGAAATGACGTAAAAGATAATACACACATATGATACAATACCTGGGTTCGAACCGACCCTCGCTATTATAGACATCGCCAAGCTGATGGACAAAACCACCACTGACCTTATTTACAACCACCCATGACATAAAGAACACATAGATCATACATAATATGCAACAAAATGCGTAAAGGCACTTTGATCTTTCTTCTGACGCTGTAGGCCTCCTATGCCTACGTTGAGCATCGAACTGACAACCTCTTGCGATGAAGGCAGGGTCCTGTAATCCCTATCTATATTATACTCGAACAATTAACAATGATTCATTGGCAAACATTATCATTATCGGCCGGGTCGCTTGTTAATTACTACACTGCTCTGGCGTGTTAGGTAAATCACATATTTTGCCGTTCAAAGAAGCCAACTTCTCTTTAACAGCAATGTCCCTCCTTCCTCAGCTTACGGGACACCCAAACAAAAAAAGGACAAACAACTTGGGCAAGGTCAGACGGGCGCGTCCGCCACCCCAAGGGTCAACAGCCCACATAACACGCGTGACATTCCCTTTTCAAAGGAAACAGTAACACTTCACTCGGAAGTACGTCTACAATAAACTGCGGTCTCAAAGACTCGCGCAAATCACCTTGAATTCAACACATTTTTACCCAACAGTATCACGTCATTTTCACAACGCGACTCCGGCATTACAATGGTAACCTTTGCCCGATCACTATTATTATTATTATTATTATTATTATTATTATTATTATTATTATTATTACCGCCGTCCTACATGGCTTACCCGCTACATTAATTATGCATGGTCATCGTGCGGAATCTATTCAGCAATTACAACACAATTAAGTGCTCGCGCGGCAATTAACATCCGACTACTGACTGCTAATTAATCGATGGTCAGCACATGGTTGCTTTATCGTCACACGGCAGTACATTCATTAATTAATTAATTAATATTCACACGGATTGATATTTGACACACGCATTATGATCACTTCCTGGTAAATTTAATCACATAATCAATTTAAATCATATCACTTCCTATCTAAGTATTCCAAAGGGTGGGGTTTTTGGCTGTCAGTTCGACCGCTGAGCCTCATAGTTACGTGCCCTACACACTGTAGTACTTACCGTTTTACTTGCCATGCACTTATCAATTTAATGATTACTCTAATTAATAACTACTCTCACTGCACTCCCCTAAACTCATTACCCCTGGTCTTCTGACGCAAATAATCAAACAAAATCTCCCAAGAAAGAAATAACTGAATAAATCTCTACCACATGCAAAACTAAAGTATATATTCCCTAAATGATTTACAATCAATTACTCAGACCTGTCGTCGGTTTCCTAAACTAAGAATTAATAACTACGCGCCCATTTCGGCGCTCTATTTCAACAGGACTACATCTTTAATCTCTTATAGCGTCAGTTTACAATAAACATTTCCCATTCCCTCTATGCATGCCAGATATTGAAACTTTGTACTCATCTCTATCACATGATGACACCTTCGTGAGCTCAGGAGGTCCATCCTGAGCTTACTCCTGGTCCATGGGCACCGCGATGATTACTTCCATTTCCATTCCATCTTGAAGTTGAAGATCCATTGTTCGATGCTGGTGGAGCCGCTGGCAGTTAATCCTGTACACACACAACGTCACTGTTTAATTCACACTCCGGTTAACAGCGTTCACTGTGAACGTCCGGTCACGATCCCGTAAGCGACTACGTAGTCCGCGGTTCAGTACCGAATCTCGTCTATCTCTCGGCCACTATTCAGTCTGCTGCACGTAAGATTATTATACTATAGTAATGATAATAATATTACTTTACACATCACGGTTTTATAAAAAGCTTAACACTGGCGTCACAGAGACCAAACTATACACTGTTTATGCGAATCCTATTATTTCCCTTAAAATGGGAGTTAACTTCACTTGAACAAAGAACTAACGAGGGCTTAACCGAGCATAGCTTCGCCGTCGATGAGCCTAGCCCCGAATGACGCTCGTCCCTTGCTGCAGTAGTTTTTTCAAGGGAGCGATACCCCTTCCACTAATTTGCGCATCGCCTATTCACGGCATACTCAAGGTATAATAGTACGGCTAATCGGTGACCAATATTTAGTTGATGCGATTGAGACATAACCATTCAATTATCCTTCGATGGATCTCCTTCAGTTAATTAAAATCTGTCCGGCTTCCCCCTCCTTGCGTGGTGAACTCCCTTCTTCGAGGACGTGTCATGAGACTAACCAGATGGCCCAGTACTTTTCCACGCAGAAACCACACAGTATTCTTTCTTCTTCTGAAAGTTATCAAGAAAAGGGACATTAAACACTCTAAATAAATGTCCCAGTGACATTTATCCCTTTTAAATCGGGAGACGACTCCATAATTTGAGTTTCATTAATTTTCTGGATCGTAGGTAATTAAGTTGGCTACTCCGAGTCCAAGATGGCTCCTATATTTCGTTTCGAAAAAGTTGGTTTCCCCTCATTCTGTGAGTCTTGAGGAGGGATGACTTCTCTCGAGTGATGTCACGGGGAATCCCCATTCATAACCCCTCCCGGGTCTAAGTTGGCTTGGCTTCCTCAGCGGGCCCCCGCCACACAAAGGACAATACTACGCAATAAGTTGCAGACAAAGAAATATCGTAGAATAATTTTTAAAGTACACAATTTATCTATCTCAATGGTATGAATATTAATTAGTATCGGTATTACCTCTATCAATGATATGAATATTAATCAGTTTCAGCATTATTTCCCTTAAATAGCATTGCGTGCGTAATTACGAAGATCAATATCAACCAAAGGCCCTTGGATCATGCCCCTGTCGGGTTCAGTATACCATTAGAAAACACACCACAATCGAACAATCCATCGTAAAAATAAAAATTAATTAAAGGTGATTAAATAATATGAGGTGTTTTTTTTTGGAGAAGTTGTTGCAGGTTCTCCAAGAATTGTATGTCCAGCTTCATCTGATATAATTTGATTGATTGATTGATTGATTGATTGATTGATTGATTGATTGATTGATTGATTGATTGATTGATTGATTGATTGATTGATTGATTGATTGATTGATTGATTGATTGATTGATTGATTCCAGAGAGGCCAGGTGCATGTGTTTCCATTTGACGCCCACGGGCTACCTGCACGCTAGGGTTTGAGGAGAAGAAGATGATGATGATGATGATATGGGTGAGAGTGAAATCCGATGTCGGCACATAGCCTACTCTTGTCGAATAATACCAAGGGGTCTGCTCGAGGCTTAACGACTTCATACGACGAACGCATCACCATCAACAGCGCAATATGTTCTCACTGCAGAAAGGTTTGGAAC
The DNA here is from genome assembly GCF_040414725.1 of Anabrus simplex. Lineage (NCBI taxonomy): Eukaryota > Metazoa > Arthropoda > Insecta > Orthoptera > Tettigoniidae > Anabrus > Anabrus simplex. The sequence goes on along the minus strand of NC_090265.1, from coordinate 626,418,599 downwards.
TAAACCCAGGTTTTTGCCACGCAGTCTAATGCAATGTACTCTGACGACCAACATTCTGATAGGAAAAAAATGTTCTCCATCAACGTAACTCGAACCGGCTAACCATTGTGTCAGACCGTAAAGACTTAACACCTTAACGATGTTGGCCACCAGGAGGGCATGCCATTGACTGCAACATTGCAGCTATAAAGATAGATATGGATATTTCAGAGCTCTTCAGTGTGTTTCGTGGCATCAGGCGAGGCTGCATCTTGTCCCTTCAACTTGTCATCATCTACGACGAGTATTATAAACATAACGTATAGAATAAGTCTGACCGCAACTGCAGAGAGTTTTGGCCCCACCCCACAGCGACAGCTCTGTCGTCTGAGACGGAAGTAGGCCAGTTTTGCCATAAATGTGTGCGATCACGGTTATCTCAAGTTTTGATAATAATCGCTGATTATTTTCTTACTAATCATTGTCAATGTGAAAACATCTAGAAAGTGTAGTAGTCACATTATTTCTTAATTAGTGTGCCCATTGCATTTTCTGACGTGTTCCAAAATGGCGTCAAAGTCGATGTATGGACCACACAAGCAAGAATCATATGCACTACTAGCAGAAGTACCCGTTCTTCGTACGGGTTATCAGGAACTGGCTTTAGTTACTCATACTTTCGGTGTGACTGACTTCATTAGATATTTATATCACTGGTGTACTTATTGAGTACGTAGAAATAATTTGGTATGTTTGGAATGATAGTGTACCTTCTTCTTCTTTTCTTCATGGGGGCCTCTAAATATTAGTTCCTAATTAGCGTCGACCTCTAAGATCTTTTGCGACCATGTTTTTCCTTCATTCCCACCCAGATATACCTGCTCCCTTCACAAAGCTGCAGGTTTAGTGTAAGCATACTTCCGCTAGACCACAAATATAAATATTATTGAATGTATTTGTTTGATCCGACATTTCGTAACTATTACAAATGATCAAGGAAATACGCGATGCATGAAAGAAACGACTATAATTATCGAGAATTGTAATGGGCTTGTCACTCATGTCGCACATCATATAATGAATCAGAGTATAAATGTTGACAATTGGGTACAGTATATAGGTTGTTTTCATGGTTACGATTATCGTAAAAGTGGACAAAAATATCGGCACTAATAACATCAGTGATCCTACTACTCTATGATTTGATAGAAAATAGTTTAAACTATAGGTAACAGACTCAGCAAAATGCTGAAACCTAAGCCAGTACGTAAAAACGGAGGCCCGTCGGCAACCACTGGTCGCTGTACTACGGAGATCTCCGGGGCTATTATTTTTATACTTCACTCCCTTTTCATCCCCGCCCAAAGGAGTGCTATGAGCGTCGTGCACAGCAGTTTATTTTTTCCAGATAGTAAGTCATATGTGTATCAATTTTGGTTGGCAGCTATGCCCAAACGTACATGCATAATCTAGCTGCTGTAGAATCCTGGAGCTGACGTTGTCATGGTTACGGCCGTTCGTTTCTTTATCCGATTCCTAAAGCAGGGGTAATGTGGTTCCAATATCTCCATAACGGTTGGTTTTAGGGCCTTAAAATATGGTTTTCGGGCCCGAAGGTTTTACCGAGTTTTGTTCTTAGCGTCAAGGGGCTTAAAATGAGCTTTGTCTCGTCCTTGTACGGCAAATTCGATTTCGCCTATATTAGCCTATTATTGTAATATTTTTATATCACCCCCCGTCGCCCCCTCTAGAATTGTTTTGAAAATAAAGTACAGCCCATGTTACTCACTGGCAATGTAGTTTTCTATAGGTGAAGTAATTTTTAAAATCGGTTCAGTAGTTTTTGAGTCTACCCGTTACAAACAAATATACAAATTTTTTCCTCTTTATATATTAGTATAAAAGTATAGAATACATCTCTACTCATACGGTTGCCGTCAGGAAGGGCATCCAGCCGTAAAACAGGGTCAAATCCACATGTGCTACACATTTCGCACACGCAAACCCAAAGGTGTGGGTAAAGCGATAGAAGAAGATACTCATTTTAAAAATTCACCCGCTTTTTTCACCCCCTTAAGTGGATTTTCCAAAAGAGTGTGTTCATTTTTAAAGGAAATTGCAAGTACCAATTTTAAAGTCTGTAACATCTTCATTTTTGAGATATATGTATCATATAAATAATTCAACTCCTTCCTCACTTCTTTTCACTCCCCCCCCCCCATTAAGTGGATTTTCTGAAAACGAATATTTCTGTTCTTTCATTTTTAAAGGGGATTCCAAATATCAATTTTCATGTCTGTAACATGTTATGTTTCTGTGATTTATTGTAGATATTCATCTCAGAGACCCTGAAATCTGTGGATTCGAAACTGTTTTAAATAATTTCTATACCTCACCCCCCCCCCCTTGCTCCCCACCTAAAAGGGGGCTGGACTTTAAAAAATTCTAGAGTATTACTTTTCAACTCAGCGACCCCGAAAACTATGAATTCGACACTATTCTCGATTATTATTATAACTACCCCCCTGACCCCCCTCCCTTAAGGGCGCTAGGGATGGCTTAACCCCCACAGTGATCGTCTCCCGATAGTAAGTAATACGTGTACCAAGTTTGGTTGAAATTGCTCCAGTGGTTTAGTAGGAGATGTGTCACTCACACACACACTCTTCCATTACTATATATAGTAAGATTTTTATACTCGTACTTCACCCCCTTTCCATCCCCTCCCAAAGGAGTCCTATGAGTGCCTTACACAACAGTATATTTTTTCCAGATATTAAGTCTTCTTTGTACCAATTTTGGTTGGCAGCTATGCCCAAACGTACATACATAATCTCACTGCTCTAGAATCCTGGAGCTGACGTTGCCATGGTTACGGCAGTTCATTTCTTTATCCGATTCCTAGAGCAGGGGTAGTGTGGTGCCAATATCTCCGTAACGGTTGGTTTTAGGGCCTTAAAACATGGCTTTCGGGCCCGTAGGGCTTACCGAGCTTTGTTCTTTGCGTCAAGAGGATTAAATTGAGCTTTGTCTCGTCCTTATACGACAAATTCGATATTTTGCCTATATTAGCCTATTATTTTTATATTTCTCCCCGGTGCCCCCCACATAGAATTGTTTTGAAAATAAAATACATCCCATGTTACTCACTGGCAATGTATCTTTCTATAGGTGAAGAAATTTTTAAAATCGGTCAAGTAGTTTTTGAGCCTATTCGTTACAAACAAACAATTTTTTCCTCTTTATAATATTAGTATAGATATAGATTATTTAAAAGTTCACTGGAGGCCATGACCGAGAAAGAGCGCACAATTTCAAAGGCCGTGAGTAGAGAACATAAAGATATCAAGTGGATTGTTTGAAAAGAAACAAGTAAATATTAACATATTATTATTACACTGACTAATCTGCCGAGATACTGGATGGACACGAAACATTTCAGCTGCGTCAGAAAAGAAAGATATTAGCCAAATTAAACGAAATAATCAAAAATTACTAGTTCTAAAGAAGAAGATACGGCGTAATACACAGTATTCAGTGCAGAAGAAATGAATCGCGGCATGAAATAAGGAGAATTGAATTAAATACGCTCATCAACTGATCAGACAAGGAGCGAAACGACACGCCGAAGCTTATTAAAAATAGAGATTGGAGGATAGAAAAATAACCACGAATCATTACCAAGGAGCAAAATTAAGAGATTCTTAAGCCTTAAAGAACGGAATTATTATATTAAATTCTATATAAAAAAAATTAAGGCAAAGATAAGATTGAAGATACACTGAACCCAGTGTTAAATATTTTGGGAAACGTCAGCTCAATAAGCTAATACAAGAGTATTGACGAGATACACTGACTGACAGAGCAAATGCAACACCAAGAAGGAGTGGTTCGAAACGGATGAAAGTTGGGGAAAAAACAGAGACGGCACGGACGAATAATTGATGTTTATTTCAAACCGATATGCAGGTTACACAATGCGCACGGCATCGACTCAGTAGGATGTAGGACCACCGCGAGCGGCGATGCACGCAGAAACACGTCGAGGTACAGAGTCAATAAGAGTGCGGATGGTGTCCTGAGGGATGGTTCTCCATTCTCTGTCAACCATTTGCCACAGTTGGTCGTCCGTACGAGGCTGGGGCAGAGTTTGCAAACGGCGTCCAATGAGATCCCACACGTGTTCGATTGGTGAGAGATCCGGTGAATACGCTGGCCACGGAAGCATCTGTACACCTCGTAGAGCCTGTTGGGAGATGCGAGCAGTGTGTGGGCGGGCATTATCCTGCTGAAACAGAGCATTGGGCAGCCCCTGAAGGTACGGGAGTGCCACCGGCCGCAGCACATGCTGCACGTAGCGGTGAGCATTTAACGTGCCTTGAATACGCACTGGAGGTGACGTGGAATCATACGCAATAGCGCCCCAAACCATGATGCCGCGTTGTCTAGCGGTAGGGCGCTCCACAGTTACTGCCGGATTTGACCTTTCTCCACGCCGACGCCACACTCGTCTGCGGTGACTATCACTGACAGAACAGAAGCGTGACTCATCGGAGAACACGACGTTCCGCCATTCCCTCATCCAAGTCGCTCTAGCCCGGCACCATGCCAGGCGTGCACGTCTATGCTGTGGAGTCAATGGTAGTCTTCTGAGCGGACGCCGGGAGTGCAGGCCTCCTTCAACCAATCGACGGGACGGGAAATTGTTCTGGTCGATATTGGAACAGCCAGGGTGTCTTGCACATGCTGAAGAATGGCGGTTGACGTGGCGTGCGGGGCTGCCACCGCTTGGCGGCGGATGCGCCGATCCTCGCGTGCTGACGTCACTCGGGCTGCGCCTGGACCCCTCGCACGTGCCACATGTCCCTGCGCCAACCATCTTCGCCGCAGGCGCTGCACCGTGGACACATCCCTATGGGTATCGGCTGCGATTTGACGAAGCGACCAACCTGCCCTTCTCAGCCCGATCACCATACCCCTCGTAAAGTCGTCTGTCTGCTGGAAATGCCTCCGTTGACGGCGGCCTGGCATTCTTAGCTATACACGTGTCCTGTGGCACACGACAACACGTTCTACAATGACTGTCGGCTGAGAAATCACGGTACGAAGTGGGCCATTCGCCAACGCCGTGTCCCATTTATCGTTCGCTACGTGCGCAGCACAGCGGCGCATTTCACATCATGAGCATACCTCAGTGACGTCAGTCTACCCTGCAATTGGCATAAAGTTCTGATCACTCCTTCTTGGTGTTGCATTTGCTCTGTCAGTCAGTGTATATTACGAGGTTAAGTTGTGATAAAATCGATATATCTCGAAGAAGTGATTATACATGTATTGAGTGTATTATAATAGCTGATGAATTTATGATTATTTGCGAGAATGAGTGTAGATTTCACATGGCAGAATGAGAGTATATGCACGTATTAGATTTCTTAAATGGGTTTGGAAGACGAGCATGCTTATTAAGCGTCATAATGAAATAATATGGAAAGGGAGTGTAGATTGTATGAGTTATCCCTTGTCGATGTACGTCATGAAATGGTATTATGGAATACTAGATGTAAAATAGTATTCTGTGAGATGAATTATGATCCAATGAAGTGAATATAGATGCAATGAAACTTAATACGTCGTAGGAATTGTGTTATATGTGAAGATTTTATGATATGAAGAAAATGGTCATGTTGATGTTTATAATTGATTTAACTGAGCGATATACAGAAGTGAATGGAATAATATGAAGGAATTGAAATGAAGTGTTAGGAAGATAGTTGCATCAAAGACGTAATGATGGATGCTAATTATAAATATTCACATTATGGATCAATTATAATAAGCAAGTACATGGAATGATTAATACTTCGTTGGAATATTGTAAGACAAAGTAAGCATGGCTAACCCAGACGCGTATATCGGAGTAGATGGTTCCTGCCATATTAAAATTAGGCTGTGTAGTAAGGAAATATCCATAGCAAATATCCTATAGATGTAATACACGAATTGAAAGGTAAGATCTGTGTGTAGCTGTGTTGAATAACATAGACGTCAGAGATAATATTGCGCTGCCATATTAAACTGAAAGGAGTCACTTAACTTTTCAACGCAAATAAGGCTTCATGTAAAGTCAAGTATTCAATAAGAGGATGGGTCGGTAGATGGGTTGTTTTTTTTTTTTTTTTTTTTGCTTTACGTCGCACCGACACGGATATGTCTTATGGCGACGATGGGATAGGAAAGTCCTAGGAATGGGAAGGAAGCGGCCGTGGCCTTAATTAAGATACAGCCCCAGCATTTTCCTGGTGTGAAAATGGAAAACCACGGAAAACCATCTTCAGGGCTGCCGACAGTGGGGCTCGAACCCACTATCTCCCGATTACTGGATACTGGCCGCACTTAAGCGACTGCAGCTATCGAGCTCGGTGGTCGGTAGATGCAGAGTGGGTTTCGGCCCTTGGGTTTCGTCTCTTAAGAGACCACGGCTTGTCCGTGGTCCAACGGCTCTGTACTCTGATCGGCCAACCGAGCAGAGGAAAGGTGGCCACGGCTCTACCATGGCTCTACGCCTCTGCATTCGGGAGACGGAACAGGGCATAGGGCTGGACTTCACGCCTGGCCCCACCCGTCGGCTGTCTTGAGAATGGTTTTCCGTGGTTTTCCATTCTCCTACAATAAGGCGAATGCCGGGACAGTTCCTAGTATAGGCCACAGCCGCCCACCCCCTCTCCTTCTCAGCACATCTCCTTCACCGTAACAAATCTTCCGGGCTGAGAGACGGCGTAACCGTCTAAGAGACCCGCCTCCCCCTTCAGGGGAGGAATGAAAACGTGTAGTAGTAGTAGTAGTAGTAGCAGTAGTAGTAGTAAGAGTATGAAATTATTGCTAATTAAGAACTAGTATTAGTAATGAGGTTTAGATTATTTTTTATTTGTGAAAGATACCGTACGTGATGATTTTATGAATACGTAAACATAGTAAGACTAGGATGGTAGGTGCCAAGATTATAAGTGGCAATAGGAGTTAGTAACCTTAGCATGGTATTCAACGGAGATAGCGGAGATGAAGCGATATTCATAAAACAATTTAGATTGCCTAACTTGAAAGAAAACGTCTAAATATGGATCATGCGTTATATGAATCAGTGATATGATTGATTAACTAAATATTTACGTATCAAATGAAGATGTAAAAACAAGATGTTAGCTCATGTCAGGATTGAATTTGATTAAGTCAGCGCTGATATAAATTAAATCCATGGATAATGTTAATTAATTTTTTGATTTGTTGGACTAATATTTTAACAAGTTATTTTCTCTTTTCTTCTGAATTAAATTAGATGAATAAACTTCTTATTATAGATTTATATGTGTGAGTAATTGATTTATAGGTAATTGTGGTAGGATAACTTAGTCTTAAGTGGATTTTTGCGATTTCTCAAGGTACATGCGTTGGAAAAATATGCGGTATTGAATTATTTCGCATGAGGTCGAATTTCTCTTCTGAATTCACGTTAAGCCGACTTATTTACATGAAGATTTACCCTGAGAGATTATTGAGCTGTCGGAGTATTTTTATTTGTGTCGTACCTGGACGCAGGATGGGCGCATTCGTTATTGAGCATTATGCGTAAAAATAAATGGTGTTTGAAGAGAGAAACGTGGGAAAACTAGGAATTGAAACAAGCCCACGTATTTTGCATCCGGATATACACTAGATCTAAAGGCAGCAATTTTGTTTTCACCAAATGGAAGAAAGCTATCTCTAGAAAAACCGTATTTATTATTTATTATTTCGCGCGTGATATTTATATTTCAGATAACGTCTTAGTAAAAGTAGATTCGTCCTTGATGAATGGTGAAAAACTAACGATTCCTAGACAGAGGTGAAAATTAAAGCAAGAAGCAGTTTCCCGTACATTTCCTAACCTGCCCAAACATTTTTAAAGGCAGTTCATCATCATCATCATCTGTTTACCCTCCAGGTTCGGTTTTTCCCTCGGACTTAGCGAGGGATCCTACCTCTACCGCCTCAAGGGCAGTGTCCTGGAGCTTCAGACTCTTGGTCGGGGGATACAACTGGGGAGTATGACCAGTACCTCGCCCAGGCGGCCTCACCTGCTATGCTGAACAGGGGCCTTGTGGAGGGATGGGAAGAATGGAAGGGATAGGCAAGGAAGAGGGAAGGAAGCGGCCGTGGCCTGAAGTTAGGTACCATCCCGGCATTCGCCTGGAGGAGAAGTGGGAAACCACGGAAAACCACTTCCAGGATGGCTGAGGTGGGAATCGAACCCACCTCTACTCAGTTGACCTCCCGAGGCTGAGTGGACCCCGTTCCAGCCCTCGTACCACTTTTCAAATTTCGTGGCAGAGCCGGGAATCGAACCCGGGCCTCCGGGGGTGGCAGCTAATCACGCTAACCACTACACCACAGAGGCGGACTTTAAAGGCAGTTAAGGAACTTAACTCTTCCGTGAACAAGCATTCCTTGCGGACATACGTTTCTTTCGACAATAGTATGTCTACCCACTAGTCTCATTCGATAATAAAAGCCCTAATTAGAATTTTTCGGTGAAGAGCTCTTAGGCGTGGCAGTTGAAGATACCCCTGATTTCACAAAAACTTAAAAAACAAACAATTGCTTTGATAAACAAAAGATTGAATAATGAGAAACGTAATTTGTTCAGGACATACAAGAAACTAAACGTAGCTATTTCGGATGTAAAATTAAATACTAACTTCACACAAACAAAACAGATCTCATCTCTCAACGAAAAGCGGACAATTGTAGTTGATATTACGTTAAAGAAATGCCAACTGAAAATTAAAAAGAAAAAAGATACACAGTCACGCATTTTTCGTCTTAAAAATAAGAAATAGAAATGAGGCCTCCCAAAAGGTACTGCTTAAACCCTGAGCTGCTGCCTTCTCCTACCGAGGCTCACTTATGAACATTGGTGAAGTTTATTATATTCCCTTATGGCATAAATTATCATGCTATTCCTGTCATAGAACAATTATTTTAGCGAAAAATATGATAATGAACGAGTCGGAATTCTGAATTTCGACCAAGTTAAACTTCGGCTAGAAATTCAGTTTAAACAAAGCTAATTTGCTGAATTGATTTGGGAAATTTTACCTCCGAGGAGAAAAATAGATCAGCTTTAGTTTAAGTGTGTCTAACAGTGGCGTAGCCAGGGGGTTACTGGAGGTTAGCCCTCCCTTCCACGGAATGTTTAGAAAAAAAATAATTGAAACTGACAAAAACTAAATAAACATTCAGAGACATAATTGTAAAACTGACAGATCTGTTGAATGTATTTTGTAAGAAGCCCCGTAAGTTGTATTTTAGATTGTAAACTCAACATACCACTCGCTATAAAACTGCATGCGTGCACCATAGACGCACAAGCACCTTCGTTGTATTCTATCATCATTTTGTAGCCATAATCCCACCCACCGGCCGATACTGGCTACATTACCAATCTATTCTGTTTCATTTGTAACTGGATTCAGCCCATAACCGAAACGCTACCCTTCATGACATAATCGCAAAAATTCTGATCTAGTTTATCATAAAATTAGAACAATCAGGTGTGAGAATTATTGGTTTCACATCAGGCGGCAGACGATCTAAGAAGAAGTTATGAAATTAATGATTAGGAATATCTAGTAAAATAAGGGCACTAATGTGCTTTATACCAAAGCCAGATGACTAAAGTTCAGCATTGTGCGGCAACTCGAGAGATCTCCACCAGACTTCTTCAAGGGCCACACACCATTATTATATTAGTTTAGTGGCAAGCAGTGAGCAAGAGCTTTTTGGATATGCTATTAAGAGTTAAGAATGGGAGTCTTGAGAAAGGACTAGAATTCAACCTTAGTAAATACAAACTCATGGTGATTGATAGACCGGTCTAGAAAACCAAGAATAACGGCCGAGAGGATTCACCGTGCTGACCACACGGCACCTCGTAATATGCAGGCCTTCGAGGTGAGTAGCGGTCCCTTGGTAGGCCAAGGCCCTTCAAGGGCTGTAGTGCCATGGGGTAGGTTTGATTTGGTTTGGTTTGGTTTGGTTTGGTTTGGTTTGGTTTGGTTTGGTTTGGTTTGGTTTGGTTTGGTTTGGCACAGATCGAGCTCACAAGCCGTATACAGGATTCCCTAAGAGGAAAGTTCAATATTCAGGGATATGACAGGAACGATCATTTGAAACAAAATACTTCATATGGGCATATGCCCTATTACGAGGGGTTTCCGAGATAAGAACACATTTAATGTACATTTGTTGTTTGGTTAGCGGCGCGCAAGAATGTGTCTCACCCACCCAACCTATTTGAAGTTTTATTCTAGTCCAACCTACAGTACCTCTTTGCTCGGGATGTCTTTCTGTTATTAAACTAGCCCGTTGAACGCACAGTTGCCCATGGTGTGTTGTGAGTGAAGTAGTGCGAGGGACTGAGGAGTGTATCAGAGAGAAGCATCAGTTAACTGTGTTTGTACACGTGCTGGCTAAATTGCCACACATATACAGTACACTAATGAAGAAAATGCAGATGTGGTGTAGCTCGTTTGCTGAATTGTCTGCGTACTGACCTTCGGTTCAGAGGGTCCGAGTTCGATTCCCGGCCGGGTCGGGAATTTTAACCTTCATTGGTTACTTCTAATGGCTCGGGAACTGGGTGTTTGTGCTGTCCCCAGCATCCCTGAAACCCACACACATCATCCTCTACCACAATAACACACAGTTACCTACACATGGCAAATGCCGCCCACCCTCATCAGAGGGTCAGCCTCACTCGGCTAGAAATAGCCACACTAAATTTTTATTTAATCACTCCGAACTTAGCCTCCGTGGCTCAGACGGCAGCGCGTCGGCCTCTCACCGCTGGATACCGTGGTTTAAATCCCGGTCACTCCATGTGAGATTTGTGCTGGACAAAGCGGAGGCGGGACAGGTTTTTCTCCGGGTACTCCGGTTTTCCCTGTCATCTTTCATTCCAGCAACACTCTCCATTCTCATTTCACATCATCTATCACTCATTAATAAATCACTTTGGGAGTGGTGACCCCATCGTACTAATAGCCTATATCTGCATCATTCATTACATCCCTGACCCGGTCAATGACTGGAAAACAGATTGTAGGTTTTCATTTTCACTCCGAACTTCTACATTTTAATTGTAATGCATGTCTAATTATTGTCCCTTTGGTGAAAGTTTTATTGTATATTGTCATTATTACCGCACTAAAGTTGGTAGACTCAACCTTACATCTCTATCGAAATTCACTCAGAAAGCTTCAAAAACTTTACCATTTTGTAGATATCTTTCAATTTTGATGCCCTCCCCCTCCCCCTTCCCCGTTATAGCCATAGACCCGGGTACATTTTGTTGTAGACACATGCCGCCCCCCCCCCCCCACTTCTAACTCCCAATCACCGATAGTGGCTGTAAGGTATAAAGTAGCAGGGAGGGATTCAGTTAGGTGGAATTGTAGTAAGCAGTCTGGCCTATGCTGACGACTTGGTCTTAATGGCAGATTGTGCCGAAAGCCTGCATTCTAATATCTTGGAACTTGAAAATAAGTGCAATGAGTACGGTATGAAAATTAGCCTTTCGAAGACTAAATTGTTGTCAGTAGGTAAGAAATTCAATAGAATTAACTGTCAGATTGGCGATACAAAGCTGGAAGAGGTAGATGTGTGTTCTCTCAGGATGGTAATATAGTGAGATTGAATCAACGTGCAGTAAAGCTAATGCAGTGAGCTCGCAGTTGCGATCAACAGTATTCTGTAAGAAGGAAGTGAGCTCCCAGACGAAACTATTTTTGCATCGGTCTGTTTTCCGACCAACTTTGATTTACGGGAGCGAAAGTTGGGTGTACTCAGGATATCTTATTCATTAGAAGTAACAGAGTCGGCAGCCCTGAAGTTATGAAGGGTAAGAAAAGTAGACGGATGCCAAGATGACGAATATTAGACTCAGTTTTTAACGACTTTAACGGTTTAAAGATAAGAGGTATAGATTTAAATGAGGCCACAGCACTAATTGCAGACAGAGTCAATTCACAGAGGTTTGCAGACTGAACGCCGGAAGGCGTAAGAGTCTATAATGATTATTTATGTATGCTATTATTATTATTATTATTATTATTATTATTATTATTATTATTATTATTATTATTATTATTATTATTATTATATTGTAGGCTGTGTGAGTATAACAATTGCATTTTCGAATGTACCGATGTTACAGACTGTGGGTTCTTAGATGACTAAAGGAAGCAGTATTCTAGAACCATAAGCTATGGCTCAATGCAAATATCAGTGAGGGTCGCCGTCCCCCTCCATGGTGAAGGTTCGATTCCGGGCAAGTGTGTGTGTGTGTGTGTCTCGTCTTCAACACTAGAAGGCATCATAGCTAGAGAGGGCCCCATCCTCACAGACACGCAGGTCGCCTATAGGTGTCAAATCGAAAGACCTGCACCATGCCTCTCCGGAGGTCATACGTCATTATTATACCAGAAAATGAGCTGAACACAAATATTCAAATTATTCTTCCTACTCATTTCATTATATGTAGGTCTATTTTGCTTTGAAAAAATAAATCGTTCTGGAAATATGTGTAAAATAAACCTTGAGAGAACCCTCTAAACCCCATTTTACTTAGAAATATTAGGATAGGTTTTCTTAATTTTTTCATCACAAAGTAAATTGGCTGCATACGGAAGCTGTGTAACTGTCAGTTTTCACCCGGGAGATGGTGGGTTCGAACCTCACCATCGGCAGCCCTAATGACCGTGGTTTCCCATGTTTACACCAGATAAATGCTGAGTCCGTATCTTAATGTTCATGCCACAGTTGCTTCCTTTCCAATCCTATTACATCGTCGCCAAAAGTCTGAGTTAGTGCGATGTCAAACCTCCAACAAAAAGAGAAAAATCCTTCCAATATGCCTTCTATTCAAATACCAAGTTTCATGTCAATCACTCCAGAGGTGTTGGCTTTATAGTTCAACAAACACACAGACAGACTGACAAACATGAAACCGAAGGGGGCGTTGATCATTAGATACCTTGTCAAGATGACGAATGATTAACCAAAAACTCAAAATGCCCAGAGAAGAAAAACGTGACAGAGAGAGACGAAGCATTTGACACCGTACAAATAAAGTGAAATTGATTACTTTCTCATCAATATTTTACCCTCGCTACAACTTTTTTCTAGTAACGCCGTTGCTTATGAAGACAGGCCCTGTTATGAATTGTGCCTTATAGGGTCTACTGGTTTGCGCATTTCGGTGAGCTTGGCAGACTGGTATGTAACAGCACTTTATGTCTCAGCAAAAAGCAACGGGAAACTAACTCAATTCCCTAGTACGCATCTTCAGTGATGTCTATCTATGACAGCGGATGGTGGAGGTACTAGGGATCCACTCAGCCTTCTGGCTGAGGATTAAACATATTGTACACATTAACTTTACATAGAATCCAATATTAATTCTTAAATGTTAACATAAAAATCCGAGCATTTCAGGGTTGAGATTTGGTAGGTTAAATGTTTCCCACACCTGCAATTGGTATGGCTTATGCATTACACAATGAGGTGAGTATTGACAGCATGTTCTTTGTGGCAAGTTCAGTAACTTTCTTTTAGTATCAGGTGTAGAATATTTTCTTCGTCTTTTTTCTTAATCCCGATGTGATGGCAGCGTTTAGAATCTAAAGCCACTGTACTTCAACTTCTCTCACTGCATGTTAGCGTAGATGGTGGAGACTCCTGTCGCCATCGTGTATGCTTTACCAACATGAAGCGAACAGTTATCTCATGTGACAGCCGGAGAGACAACTGATTGATTAAGGGCGGCATTCAGTCAGTGAGTTTGCGAAGAATATTGATATTTGATGTAAACGCTAGTGAGCATATAAACCGACAAACGTGCTATTATGTGACAGTATGAAGGGAATTGATATACCGTGAAGTTCTGGTGGATACTTCTATGGTTTGAAAAAGAATTTCAATTGTAATTGTGCATCAGAGGAAGAACTATTGCTTTAACTTTTCTGTTTAAGAATTGCACGCCATTCATTCACAAAAAAGTGAATACAACAGGAAGGAAGCTTTTCTAGCCGTCCGACTTCATTTTTACCCTAGCTTAGTAAGCCTTATTTGCACTTCCTTGGGCGTTTTAGCTGCACTATAACTACAAAACGGACGGTGGTGCATCTTGACGATACAAAGAACATTCGGATAGATGACTCGCTATAAACAAAACAAAGAAACAAAAACAAATACATATTTTTTTGAGAGTGATGTTCTTCTCTGAGCTTATGATCTCAGAGTCATGCACTTTCTGACGACGTCCCTTCTTTCCAGGCCAGGCCAACTGTGTAGCTCGGTTAGTTAAGTGCTCGTCTCTCAGCATTACATTCCAGGATAGTATCCTGGCTATTATTATTATTATTATTATTATTATTATTATTATTATTATTATTATTATTATTACATCAGGTTTGTTCTAAACTTACTGGTGTCCTGCCCCGCAGTGTAGGGGGCAACGCGTCCGCCTGTCACCCAGCCGCCCCGCGTTCGATTCCCGGCCGGGTCAGGGGTTTTTAATTGTAAATAACATTCCTGGCCTGGGGACTGGGTGTTTATGTCGTCCTTAATGTTCCTTTCCTTACATTCAACACTCTACACTTCCGCCATTTCCAAATACACGCAGGTTCAGTGCAAAGTAGGGGCAAAAGATCTTAGATCGACGCCCCGAATAAATAGCATTGTTTAAAAAACTTACTGATACAATGAGACTGCGACGAATTCAATTGTGTGTTGTTTTTTTTTTTTGCTATTTGCTTTACGTCGCACCGACACAGATAGGTCTTATGGCGACGATGGGACAGGAAAGGCTAGGACTGGGAAGGAAGCGGCCGTGGCCTTAATTAAGGTACAGCCCCAGCATTTGCCTGGTGTGAAAATGGGAAACCACGGAAAACCATCTTCAGGGCTGCCGACAGTGGGGTTCGAACCCACTATCTCCCGAATACTGGATACTGGCCGCACTTAAGCGACTGCAGCTATCGAGCTCGGTAATTCAATTGTTAAGCCATTAGGAAAGAATGAATAACAACAGACCTACTTATCGAATACACATTTTTTTTTTTTTTTTTGCTAATCAAACGTACGAGATCAAAATGGTATAATCAATTAGAGAAAGAACTCACTGAATTAGGATCACCCAATCTGCAGAATAGAAATGTAATCAGGAAAATATTGTTCACACAAGGGGATTTGAAGAAGAAGAAGGAGAAGAAGAAGAAACCAACACGAAGTACTTAGTCGGAGGAATAGAAATGACAACAATCGATGAAAATGAAGAGCAATTGGGCAAAGAGGAAAGCTCGACAATTGTTGATTCCGCGAGGTACTAAGTGACCCATTCGCGCAGAAGAAGATCATCAGTCTGGACTATCTATGGTTCATGTTTAGCTTATGCTTTTCTGCTTCCTGTCTCTCCCAGTCCCAAAATTTCTTCATGTTTTGATTTCTGGCCTCTATCTAATGTTCTCATAGGTTCTGCTACTGTTTGTCGAGTTTCTGAAACTCTCTCTCTCTCTCTCTCTGTGTGTGTGTGTGTGTGTGTGTGTGTGTGTGTGTGTGTGTGTGTGTGTGTGTGTGTGTGTGTGTGTGTGTGTGTGTGTGTGTGTGTGTGTGTGTGTGTGTGTGTGTGTGTTTTTTGACCATCTTTCTGAATGTGTTTCTCTCCACCATAATAAGTTCACTGTTTAGGCCTAGTTCAGATAGGTCTCTTTTTACTTCTTTCATCGAGATCGTGGTGCTCTTGCATTTTTATTTTTTATTTTTATAATTTGCTTTACGTCGCGCCGACACAGGTAGGTCTTACGGTGACGATGGAGTAGGGAAGGGCTAGGAGTGGGAAGGAAGCGACAGTGGCCTTAATTAAGGTACAGTCCCAGCATTTGCCTTGTGTAAAAATGGGAAACCACGGACAACCATGTTCAGGGCTGCCGACAGTGGGTTTCGAACCCACTATTTCTCGACCGAAAGTCGATAGCTACGTGACTCAAATCGCGTAGGCACTTGCTCGGTATTATTATTATTATTATTATTATTATTATTATTATTATTATTATTATTATTATTATTTATTATTATTTATTATTATTTATTATTATTATTATTATTATTATTATTATTATTATTATTATTATCTAAGATACGTGTACCTCATTCGTCACTACTGTTGAGTATTACAGAACTAGCTCCCTTCCTCTGTGCGTCTTCGTTCAGCAGTAGATATCCGCTGCTAGTTCCGAGCAAAGTAAGAAGATAGAAGTTCATGATATACTGCGTATTTTACAAGCGACTAGCGTTATTCCGTTACCAACTAGGGAATAATGGCCATGTTGACTATAAAGCCAACGTATATTTTTCTCTCAGTAATTGTTTAGGACGAAGTAACCTTAAACGGATCTTCCTTCGGGACGAAACATCTTACTTAAATTCAAATTACAAGAAACGTAATGGTCCGGATAATGCCTTGTCTCTTTCTAGAACAAACATGCCCTTAATCTGAAAGAAGTAACTCCTTATCAGTTCACGTAGCAGACGAGATCCATGGCTACCTTTAAAATGCGTATAAAGAACACTGATGCCAAACTCGTTCGTATTGTTTGCACGGCTGAGTTGATGTATTGTTCTATCGGTCGGAACATACATTCTCTCTTTACTGCCGTTTATGGAACGGTGCACTTTCCGTAAACTCAGAGATTGTCACTATATAACTGTTTGGTTTCTTATGTCGTTTGAAACTCATGAAAATACAATGTCTCTTAATGCAGCGTGTGCTGATTGAGACTTGCATTAATTGGAAGGATGGGTAGGTCTCTCCACGACGGAAAGGCACTTTCTTCTCCTAATAAGAAGCAAGGTATCGTCGCTGGAAAGGTAAAAGGTTGTATTCCACAAAGCTCTTCCTATCAATTATTATCCTTAAGACTGGTCACGCCTCCCAGCCACATATGGATACGCAGTCCATCAGAACAATGTCCGTTGTGTTCGTTTTCCTATGTCGACGATTAAACGAAAATGAACCTTACATGCATTGTACACTAGGAGTGCGTAAATACGTAATGCAAACGTACATTCCTACAGTACGGTACTGTACGGTTCATTTTCCTTTACACATGGGCATAGGAAAATGAACACAACAAAATTTGTTCTGATGGACTGCATATCCATACGTGGCTGGGAGGCGTGACCAGTCATAAGGACAATAATTGATAGGAAGAGCTTTGTGGTATACAACGTTTTACCTTTCCAGCGATGATATAGTAAACGAAACAGTTTTCAAGTTACAGTTAAATACATTTTTACTGAGTCGTATATATAAGTCTTACTATACAAACCTAAGAATAGAACTGATGGTTACGAGAAGATTACACTGATATGCATTTCAATCATTTTCTGCTACAAGGTAAAATATTACTGATTCCTGTTAAGTAAACTGCCCTGAATCTACATAGGCTGTGTGTTCATATTTTCTGTATCAAGTCTGTTTTTGATATGTAATTTTGAAAACAAAATCGAAAAACCATCAAAATTGGCGAAGTTCATCATCTTAAAAAATTACATATAATATAATAAGACAATATATATGAAATAACTGCTTAGGTATTGGGGGATGTAGAATCCAAGTCTGCATTCAGAGTTTCTCTATCGTATCCCGCTTTGTGTAATTTTTAGAAATAAGAATGAAAAACTTCAAAATTTGAACAATAATTTCAACAACTGCAAATTAGGTTTAACACCGCAATATAAAATTTGACTGTATAAAATTAACTATAAACCATTGAATTATAATCATAAAAAGTACTTACAGTCATTCAGATGTTCAATTTGTCAGTCGAAATGTTGTGCTGTTTTGATGCCCTGCTGTGACTTTGAGATGCACTCCTATTTAATCGCCAGCAATAATCTGCTAACATTGTTTCATTCCACTTGCCCTGGTATCTTATTTCCATCGTTTTATTATCTTGATGAAATCTTTCACCCTGCTTCTCACTCATTGCACCAAGATTTTTGGGGAAGTAGTCAATATGGATGTGTAGAAAATGAAGTTTCACACTCATGTTACAACCTAGAGATTTTAAGTTAGCCAATTTCCTCGGCAATTCCCTAGTAATTTTCAGATTTCCTGTTATCTAGGGAGTTTTCTGTCAAGCTTTTAAATGAACGCCATGCATTCATTGACAACTGAAAATTTGGATCCCACATTAGGTCGTGTATCTCTGGTCCATCAAATACATCAGCTTTAATTTTTGCTTCACTTTTTTCGAAACTTTTCGTTTTAAATAATCAAAAGAACAACATATTTTCTGGACACTGTCTATTTACTGCTTAGGGTATATGACACACTAAATGAATACACAATTAAGGCTTATACCTATCAGTTTCAAGGAATGGCATTCATACAAATGTAGAAATGAATTGATTTTTTGAAGTGTCCTTGTAATATTAAGCAAAGAAAAGTAATTATAGGATATTTTGTTCGTACGTTTTAATGTCAGTTGTTTTATAAGATCTTAGTGATTCCGTTACGTCTAAATTACCAGCTTTAACGCAATAATAATAGTACAATTGATGTAAAGATATATATTGATTTCAGTATAGAGACATTTTCATGAATTTCAAAAACAGTTGTTTTTAAAGAAACTGGACGTGATGAAATGAAACTGAATATGGGTTTTGTAACTGCCCATAGGATTGGAACAGAAAAATATAAAGAGTTTCTCTTTCGTAAAATGGTTGCATATCAATGTTATTTGTGGAAATATGACGAGAGCTCCAGAATTTATCTAGGGATAATGCGGAGCTCAGGTTGTATGTATTTTGACTATTTAGTGAATAAATACAAGAGTAAATATAAGTCGGACTGAGTGGCTCAGACGGTTGAGGCGCTGGCCTTCTGACCTCAACTTGGCAGGTTCGATTCTGGCTCAGTTCGGTGGTACTTTAAGGTGCTCAAATACGTCACCTCGGCGTCTCTGAAAACCGTAAAATAGTAGTTAGTGGGACGTAAAGCAAACAACATTACTAGAGTAAATATGTATTTTTTTTCAGTTCGCTTTACGTCGCAAAGACACAGGAAGGTCTTATGTCAACGATGGGATAGGGAACGGTTACGAGTAGGAAGAACGTGGCCGTGGCCTTAATTAAGGTGCAGTCCCTTGGCGTGAAAACGGGAAACCATCTTCAGGGCTGTCGACAGTGGTTCGAACCCACTATCCCCAGAATGCAAGTTCACACCCGCGTACTCCCAACCGCACTGCCAACTCGCGAATGTTGAATAAGCTCTTTAGGCCTTTTGAATCATGTATGTATTGTAACCGTAAAAAAAGTTTGTTTTGATGGCTAGCTGAACACAAGACTCGGCCCAGGGGTGACCGGTCACTATCTGAATTGTTACAGAGGAGAGGGAAGTCAGATAAATATAATGGAACACTAATTGTTTAAAAAAAAAGTTTATTCATAAAATAAAGTCAGATTTCAACATCACCTCAGCACAGCAGTTATAATGAGTACTTCTCCTTGGGACGGAATTGGCCCTGATACATTGCGGGTCACAATGTCTGCTTAGGGTGCCACCATCTTCCGAGCCTATCTTGAATATCTGGAAGGTCTCGAATATCTCGGAGGTCTGGATGGTCTAGGAGCATTTGTAGTCACGGTTGTAACGTGGCACTGGGCATGAAATAGATCCAAAGCAACTGGTCAGCACAAATGAGATAATAGTTAGTAGTGGTCTCCACTCAATTGTCTTCACAGTGGAATTTCACTAATGAACACAGTTATTGCTGATGGCTTGAATTGAGCTCAAAATAAATCTGCGATATATCAGCCTCGGAAAATAAATAAGTCACTTTATCAAAGTTAAATATGAGAACTTCGGCTGAATAATGACGTAGAAAATGAAATATTCCACTTCCAGACTTTACACATTTCAAGTTCGAATTAATTCTAGAAATAAATGAAACCAAAGAATTTGTTCTGGGATGAATTTAGTCCCGTTCACGATTAAATAAAGAAAACACTGTCCTTTTAAGAACCGTCCTGGGTTCAACACAAGAAATGTTAACTGTACCAGTTTATTTAACCACAGTTCTAAGGCTATGTTCGATCGTGAATATGGTCACTTGGAAAATAAATCTTAAGTTCGATAGCAATGTTAAATTCAACTACTTGTGCCAGTAGCTTGTAACATAAACGTATAGTTTGAAAAAATGTTCTAACACCTTGGTAGAGTAACACTGTCACAAAATTCAGTCACCTGTAGAGTTTGAAATACTGAATTACGTCTCGCTATTAGCACAGGTTTATCACTTGTTAGGGTTAAATAGAAAATTATGTACAGTTTTGAAGTTTCACTAACGACAAGGGTTTTTCACTTTTAGCATCCAATGTGAAATCACTTTGTGAAGTTTAAACACTGTCATTCAAATCCTATCATATCTTGTAATTTAAACATCAAATTACATTTAAGTACTTGGTAGCGTAGTATCGTACTAGTTCGAATCACACTGTTCCTGTAAATAGTCAAACACCTTAACTGTACACGTCCCCACTCATATAAAACTTCTATTACCACACGCAAACGATGCTGTAATACTTCTAAGTCTTGTATATGCGTTGTAGAATCAGAGTTCAATAGTACGCGAACTTAAACTTCCATCGGAGAGTCGAACTGGCGACCAACATCACGGCAGCAGAATGACCAACATCCGACTGACCGGCCTCGACTGTGGCACAAGGTAGACTGGCTTGACAAGCGAAATGCCTGCCTATTTATTCAGTATCCCCTGGGAATTATAATTGCTAATATCTTCAATCGTTTTTAACTGATCTCCTTGAAACTTGGGAACCAGGATTATAAAAAATTTGGCTATACGCTGATGTGGTTCATTTCTTCATATCATTAATCCATTTAAAAGAAATTAACGATGGAAAAGGATGGAACATTCCGTCTGACGTAATACAACCTTGGCCAAGTTACCCAGTTGTGACGTCTCACTTCCCCGCTGCTTACAGATGACATGTTCGCAGGGGAAGCGTGTTCGGCGGGTAGCATAACTCCGCATACATCGGGGACTTTGATTGAGAACCGTGTTACGGGTATAGTATGTATGTATGTATGTATGTAATGTAATGTAATGTAATGTAATGTAATGTATGTATAGGGAATGCCTGGCCAAGGCGGTAAAGGCGTTCTTGGTTCACCCCGATGGATGTGTGTTCGATTCCCCTTCAGGAAATCGAAAAATGTAAGATACGAGATTTCCACTTCTGGAGGTGTACATCGCCCTGAGGTTCACTCAGTCTATACCAAAACTGATCACCAGGTTAATTTCTGGGAGGAAAGGCGGTCGAGTGTAGAGCTACCCACTCTACCCCCACGAAGTGCCGAGGTTACCTTCCACCCCTCCCAGGGCCTTCATGACCTATACGGGGATGACTTTTTTCTTAGTTTTGATGTATATACATCAGTTAGTCCCGATCCCTGTTTTGGGGTTGGTGGGATGAAATGACATGGATTGTTTTCACGGCCGGAAGCCCTTCCTGACGCCAATCTCAGCTAAGGAGTTAATGAAGACGAAATAAACAATGGTGAATTCAACTGGGAAGGAGATGGAAGAAATCGACCGTAGCCTATGAATAGAATGTGCCCTGGCATTTGCCTGCAAATGGAAATGGGAAACCACAGAAAATCATTCTCAGAACAGCCGACAGTGGGGTTCGAACCCACTCCTCTCTCGAATGCAAAGCTTGGCTCCATAGCCGTAGCTACACACATTGTATTCAATTAAAGAAGGAATGATAATAAAAGTTCGTAAATGTCAGACTCCTGGGCTGAATGGTCAGCGTGGAGGTCTTCGGTTCAGAGGGGTCCAGGTTCGATTCCCGGCCGGGTCGGGGATTTTAATCGCGTCTGATTAATTATTTTGGCTCGAGGACTCGGAGTTTGTGTTTGTCTCAGCACTCGCCTCTTCATATTCAGGCAACATACTACACTACCAACCATCACAGAAACACGCAATAGTGATTACATCTCTCCACATACGGTTGGCATCAGGAAGGGTATCCGGCCCTAAAAGGGGCCAAATCCACATGTGCGACCCCAAAGATGTGGGAAAAGCTATAGAAGAAGAAGAAAACGAGCTCATAAATATAAAACAATCAAATCCATAGGTATTCATAACCTATATGCAGAACAAAATTGTCAGCGTGGAAATATACTGTTTAAATTTTGCATTTAACATTCTTGGACCGCAGTCTATAAATACTGTATGTCGGCTGTCAGCTTCGTTAGAGTAACACTGCTACGTCGTGTTCATTGTGCATTCTGTGATCGAATGTACTGTTAAAGATGTTTCATTGCACTATTCTGGTGAATTTATATACAAACAAGTGCGTGTAGGTGCGATGAAACGAAAATGGTAATACAAACACGATAAAATGGCTGTTGATTTGTTGAGGTTGCTGATATTCTTTTATATGATTGGTCATTGGAAATAAGGGCTAAATACAGTCAATATAAAATGCCAAGGCTTCATACGTTAACGCTTACTTCTAGAGTTCTCTGTGTCGATTTTAACCATCTCTTTCATCATTCAATAGCTTTGGCTGAATGGATTTTTTTTAATCCGAAGTTGTGGGCTTTTTTTGGGGAAAACACAACAGATAAGTACAGTAGAAAGACCTATAACTCCCTAATCGTTAAATATATCGAGTTTGGGCATACCTTATTCGATTCCCCACCCCAGATGTCTAGGAACATTTTGTATAAAAATGCGAATTCCGTCAACTTTACCGCATACGGTTTTTTTAAAATCGTGAATCGATAATGGCTCATTTGAAGAAAGCTGCTAAAAGCGCTCCCCTTTTATGTTAGTTGACACCGAAACCTAGCATCATGAAGGCCACGTTGAGTGATCTACGATTTGCATTATAAATAATGCCCAACCTAAATCGCCACTTGAAGATAAGGTATTTACAGGATGGGCAAAATAAATTATTTATAACACTGACGTGAAAATAACCCTTGTTAATGAACAGGAGAACTGCCCATCACAGGAAATGCTGGAAATCGTGATTTCGATGCACCAAACGGTTGCTGTCACATGTCTGCACGTGCTCATCTCACGAGTATGTCGCTGTGTCATTACGTGCGAGTGATTGAGAGGAGCAGACATGTTGAATGCAACACAAAATGGTGCTCATGATAAAACCACACGTGTTCGAGTGTTATGCGAAGCACGATTCCTGGAAAACCTGTGCAGAACTGTTTCCAGACGAGTTTAAGAGTGGAAATGTTTCGGCAAAACCTCCAGCGAAGTCTGCCATGCAAAACTCATTGGCAAAATGGCGTGAAACGAGCTCTGTAGCGACTATAACCCGTAACTATCCGAAAAGAGTTCGAACACCAGAAAACATTGCTCATGTGGAGGAAAATCTGGAACGAAGTCCGGACGCCGTTTATCTGTGCAAGTGGGAATTACAGTAAGGGATCGTCGTGTCGAAACATTATCAAAAAGGACCTGCATCCGTACCCTTATCCATTTACTGTTGTGCATGCGTTAAATAGTCCAGAAGAACTTCCACGTATTGACTTCTGCCGGTGGTTTCTGAGTGGAGTGGAGTCAGGACTTTTGTATCCTCGGTTCTTCATTTTTTCGGATGAGGCCATTTTCAGCATCTTCTGTGATTTTCATTAACAAGGGTCAATCTCACGTAGTTATATTGTAAATATTTTTCAGGCTAGTTTTATTTTGCCGAACCTCTATATGTAGACAGTTTTGGTAGCCTAACACCTTCATCGCTGGATTTAGGATAAACGCATAAATCGAAATCTAAAATTAAAACGTCCTCTGAAACAATAACCGCTGTACATTCTGATGTTACTGGTTTATCACACACTATTTTTCCAGGCCATCTTATAGAATATAGCTTGTAGAGCCTGAACGTTCAGGTTACAATGCAAACTTACCGAAGCGAGGAACAAGTATACTCAAGTATGCAACCTTACCACATCCCAGGCAACTGGCTGTTAAAAGTACTTATGTAGGATTCGAACCTCCTACCTCGAGCACTGTCCACTAATACATATCATCCCGCCCGCTTGCCATGTGAGCAACTGCGACACTTGACCTACAGCGCCCACTTCCCAGCCGATACAGTACCGTGCTCCCGGTCTGTGCGTCCACCTCCTGTTTTAAAGTACGTGTTCTGCGTATTTGTACTCGTTTTACGCGTTCATCCGAGGCACCCATAATGAATTAATAGTGGCGCTCACGATTCCCACTGTCTTATAGCCCGTAAACACACATCTCGTTATATTACCCCGGTTTAGGGAGAGGTACTAATGTCTTTCAGAATTGTAGTAAATGTGAAGAGATGCATAAAACTGGATCGCAAGGGGCTTGTGGACCACCCGGTATATTCAACTGATGGCAGAGCACTTCTTATAAAAATAATTAGCTGTGTACTTGGATATTTTAACTTAATATACTATTTTAAAATCCATTTTTTCAAATAATGATGGCATAACGGAGGTTAACATGGATGATTACTATACGATTGTGTGATAAATATAATTGAGAGTAGATACTAGTGTCTTCAAAAATGATTTTCCCTAGGCACGATACTTAGAATAACTCGCACATTAGGTCATCAATTAATATATTTGGTCACATTTGAGAATCATATCAGCCTATTAGATACATCCAATGATTATTTACGTTAAAATGAATTGATATAAAGTATGATGGTTAACATAGTAATTTTAACTCGAATAGAAGCAGAGTTATGCTGTCGAGTGAAAAACTTATCTTTTCCAGAAGCTTAAATTGAAATTCTAAAAAATTAAATATCAATCCTATGTTAAGAAAACTTGTCCTAAGCAAAGTTAATGAAATCTAATGTAAAATAAGGAAACATGTTGCGATTTAGGTGATTCTTGAATAATAAACGATTTTATAATGTACAGAATGACCCTTCAGACCGGTACAACCAACAATTTCCCATATCAAGATGCGAAATATATATTTTAATGAATATTTTATTGGATATAATTAATAATCCATTTTAATTGTGATATATTGTAAAAATAGTGAAAGATAGGAGAGGCAAGAAGCCAAATAGCGTAATTGATGCCGATTATATGAGCACAGATGATTATTACATATGAGAAGAGTGAACAATAATCAAAATTTAAACTTAATTCTCACATTTTACCCCTCTCATCCACTTAATTCTTACTTTCTTGAATAAATGACATTAATTAAGGTTAATATGATGTATTATTGATGTTTTCCATAGTAACAAAGATCAACTTAGATTTAAGCTGTAGAATTATCCATTTTCTTGCAATTTCATGATACGTCAGATTGAGACGGCCAACAATTCCGATGATAGATAAATTTACATAGCGTATCAGCGTTGTTTGAATCCCACGAGCTCTCAGAAATAAAATCTTTACGATAAAAAAGGCGTAGTAACGCACGTACCAAAATAATGAACCCTAAGATCTAGTCGTAATGTCTTTACGTCAGTTATCCTGGGCGCGGGATGGGCGTAGTACTGTACTACGCTGCCGATCTAACAGTCCCAACTTCTACCCCCTGCGGGTGGGGGACGCAGGTGTAGAATACACCCCGGTATACCCTGTCTGTCATAAGAGGCGACTAAAAGGGGCGACATCGGCGCGGACATAGCTTGCGGTTTGGTATCATGTGTTGGACCCCCTGTGGATGGGAGGGGCTCAATACATTCACAGTTTTATTTATTTTTATTTCATTTTTTTATTTTTTGAGTGTTAGTTGTAAACCGATTCAAAATTCTTGATGTGCGTGCTGCTCGATGATGGGCCTCTTACGCATGCGATTACGTTCGAAAGCCTGCTGGTGACCCCAGGAAGCCTTCGGGTGGGAGCGCCATGTACCCGTGCAGTAGTATCCGACTGACAAAACAGGTCCCCGCACAGCCGAATACCAGAAGGATATATTGTTTTTTTCTCTATGACTCTGTACACGCTATGGAGTACATGCTATTGCGGGTGATTGGAAGAAGGAAGTGCTAGTGCCCAATTGACTCAGTCACCGTGTATTAGGCATCGTCCAACATCGGACCCCGGGTAATACCTGCTACGACCAAGTGGGCATTGCCTTGGCTGCTTGGTTCGGCTACAGAGGCTCCTGATCAGAGTGGGTGGTATTCGGGGAGGATGATTTCGCTACCCAAGTCTTAACATTTGATTCCCTAAGGGAGGTGGGGTAACACCTTGGGAAAAGCGCAGCGAATTAGCTTGTGTTCCAGCTTCCCTAGGTTCCTGGTTGTTACCAGAACCGATGGGCAATATTTCAAGCTGGTTAAATCGATCCTTTTCAGTCGACACATCGAATGTGTATACGGCGAACTTGAGGACCTTAAGAAAATGCGCAATGGTGGTTTGCTTCTTAAGACGAGCACTGCGCTCCAATCAGATCGGTTGCTTAAGTGCGACCACTTCGGCGAAATCCCCGTCAATGTGGAAGAGCACAAAAACTTCAATCCGGTTCGTGGAGCTATCTTCCACCGTGATCTCATTCTGATCACTGACGATGAATCGATGGAAAACATACAGCACCGTGGCGTGATACACATCCGGCGCATCACACGCGAAGTCAACGGTGAAGACGTTGCCACGAGTGCTTTCATAGTCTCCTTCAAATTGTCAGTGTTGCCAGAGAAAGTCAAGGTTACAACCTATCGTTGCGATGGGAGGCCGTATATCCCGCCTCCTATGCTTTGCTATCAATGCCAGAGATTCGGACACATGGTATCTCGTTCGAATCCATCTATGTGTGGTACATGTGAAAGAGAAGCTCATGGCGCGGAAGAGTGCACAACTCCCTATAGGTGCGCTAACTGCCCTGGTCTTCATTCTCCTCGAGATCGGAACACTCCGGTATACCTGAGTGAGAAGAAGATACCGGAAATCAAGACCCTGGAGGGTCGTTCCTATCAGGAAGCGCGCCGTAATTTCAGTTCTCTGAATGCACCAGCAAAGGCACTATACATCAGCATGATAGTACAGTCTCTCCCAGGTTCGTCCTTCACAACTGATACACCGTCCCAGAAAATCGCTGCACCCAAGGCGGCAGTTGTTCGGGTGAGCAACGCCGCAAAAAGAAAAGGCTCGAAGGCGGGTTCGCCCCAGCCAAACAAGTCTGTGCCGGCTAAGAAACCTACGCGGGCACAGCAGGGGAAGAAGACGGTCCCTCATGAGATCGGCGAAAGCCGCGCCAAAGCCGGTGGAGGCGGCATCGTCTATACAAGAATCGACGGCGGGAAATAAGAACGCCCCTAGAAGGTGTTCTTCCACCTCTCCTACGAATGGAGTCTCACGCCCTCCACCCAGGGAGTCTGAATCTGCGCCAGCAGATTTTCCTCTTGGAAAACCTGCACGATCCCCTCGTAGGAAGAAACCCCGCCCCCGGAATACGTCCAAGAAGTTCAAGGCTTGCATCACCTCATCACTAGACTATGGAACATTTATCTCCATCTTCGGATGATGATGTGAGTGTAGGTTAAGTAGCATCTCGCTGTTTCTATCCTAAAGATCAGAAGTCCACACTATGGCACAGTTACAGTGGAATTGTAACGGTTATGACAGACACCTTACTGAGCTGCGCCAGTTTAGTCAGGTCGCGGCGAGTATAGTCTGTATTCAAGAAACCAATCTCAGACCAGGTCACCATACGGACTTGAGAAATTTTCGACTATACTCGACAGAACGATATTATGCCCACCGGGCTTCCGGTAGAGTTGGTATTCTTGTTTGCTCTGATTCCTATAGCGAAGAGGTTCCCCTAAGAACCCCACTGGAAGCAGCTGCGGTAGGAGCACCGCTGCCTGTCATAGCAACCGTGTGTAAAGTGTATTTTCCACCAGGTGATCCACTTCACGTCAATGACGTAATTGATCTCATAGATCAGCTCCCACATCCATTCCTCTTACTGGGTGATTTTAACGCCCGCAATCCATTTTGGGGCTAACAATGCCTTGCCCCAGAGGAAGAGAGTTGGAGAGATTAACCTAAGAGCTGGATTTATATATTTTGAATACAGGAGAAGCAACTTATTTCAGCGCGACGTTCGGCACATATACGCTCATTGACGTTAGTCTCTGCAGCCGAGCGCCCATTTCCCTGATTCAATGAAATACGCATGATGATCTCTGTGATAGTGACCATTTCTCTATTATTCTTGTTTTGTCGAAACAGAAATCTATCGAGGTTTCTCCCCGATTGATTCTTAAACGTGTTGATTGGCCAAAGTTTACATCATTAGCTGCCTTTAATGGTGCGAATAACCGAAGCATAGACGACGATATAACTCATATAACACAAGTTATTCTTGCTGCTGATGAGGAGTCCATGCCGTTCTTTTCAGGCAATCCTCGACGGAAGCTCGTTCCTTGGTAGAACGAGGAAATTGCATCAGCTATAAGAGAACGTCGCGCTCATAAACGGAACCGTAGGCAGCCTAATATGGTCAACTTGGTAACATTTAAAAAACTCCACTCTAAGGCGCGAGCTCCTATTCGACACAGTAAGAAAGTTTCCTGAGAAAGGTACGTGTCATGAAGTCACATACACTGTCATCTCAAGAGTGGACGTATTTCAAGAATACAAGGACCATCCTCCGCACCGGGATTTTCCATTGCATGACGCATCGTGACAGATGCATCCTCGGTTGCTAACCATCTAGCAAGCCTTTTTGAAGAGTTTTCCGATTCCGGGAATTACCATCGTGATTTCTTATCTCTGAAGCCGGAGGCAGAACTTCATCTTCTTAGTTTTGCCACGCAAGCTACGGAGGACTATAACGTGCCCTTTACGGAGTGGGAAGTCCGCAGCACCTTGGCGCTTTACAAGGACACGTCTCTCGGACCAGATAATGTCCATAACCAGATGTTGAAATACCTCAGTGAGAAAAGACTTTTCTATCTCCTTGGGGTGTGAGTTTCCGTCACAGTGGCGAGAGAGTACAGTAATTCCACTCCTCAAGCCTGACAAAAAATCCTTAATATGCAGGAAGTTACAGACACCTATTTGCCTAAGTAATTGTCTGTGTAAGCTGTTTGAGAGGATGGCGAATCGCCGACTTGTGTGGTGCCTGGAGAAAAGGGGACTTTTGTCCCAGTAGCTTTTTTTTACAAGTTGCTTTACGCCGCACCTACACAGATAGGTCTTATGGCGACAATGGGACAGGAAGGGGCTAGGAGTAGGCAGGAAGCGGCCGTAGCCTTAATTAAGGTACAGCCCCAGCATTCGCTCGGTGTGAAAATGGGAAACCACTGAAAACCATCTTCAGGGCTGCTGACAGTGGGGTTCGAACCCACTATCTCCCGAATACTGGATACTGGCCGCACTTAAGCGACTACAGCTATCGAACTCGGTGAGTGTTCGAGTAGCAGTGTGGTTTCTGAGCCGGTCGCTCGACTACTGACCACTTGGTACGCCTGGAGAGTTCTATCCAGGATGCTTTTCTCTGCATTTGGTGGCTGTTTCCTTTGACTTACAAAAGACCTATGTCGCCACATGGCGATACGGTATCCTATCAGTCCTGCATCAATGGAATTTCCGAGGTAACTTGCCGGTATTTATTGCGAATTTTTCGTCCCTCCATCTAGTCCGTGTCCGAATAGGGAGGTTATATTCGCAATGCCACGTTCAGGAAAATGGAGTCGTACAGGGATCGGTTCTCAGTGTCACTCTGTTCGCTATTGACATAAACGGCATTGTCGCTGCTGATGGTTCAGCAGTAATACCGTCGCTATTTGTAGACGATTTTTCGCTGCATTATAGCTCGCAAAATATGGCCGTCACCGAGCGACAATTACAGCAAGCAATTAGGAGAGTGGAACAGTGGACCTTAGAAGATGGCTTTCGGTTTTCATCCGCAAAGAACTCTGCTGTGCACTTTTGCCAGAAGCGCACTCTTCACTCACATCCTGAGCTTTATTTAGGGAATGTTGCTCTTCCTTTAGTTGACACCGATTTCTTTGGCTCCTTTTCGATAGCAAATTATCGTGGGAGCCACACGTGCGGTAGTTAAAAGCGAAATGCGCTAAGAAGCTTAATATCTTGAAGTTTCTTAGCAGCACTTCTTGGGGACAGACCGCACGGTGTTCCTACGATGTTAAAGGGTGCATATTTTATCCAGATTACACTATGGCAGTGCAGCATATGGATCAGCAAGGCAAAGAGTACTAGACCGCCTGAACAGCATTCACCACAGCCGAGTTGGGTTGGCAACGGGAGCTTTTCGTACAAGCCCCATTGCTAGCCTGCTCGCTGAATCTGGTGTGCCGCCTTTACACCTGCGGCGCCAGTGAATGCTTCTGTCCTATACTGCAAATTTGCGACACATGCCTCTTCACCCAAGATATCCTTGCGTATTCCACAATGAAAACCGTCGGCTGTACGCTGCTTACCCTCGAGCAACGCAGCCGGTTGGAATACGCTTGGATAGCAGTCACAGATTGTTTGATGTACCTTCGTTTCCTCGTCTTGTCAGACCATCAAGTAGGGTACCTCCTGGGGTAATACAACGACCTAAAATCAAACTAGATTTGCACACCGGCCCGAAGGAAAACACGGACCCCTTCATTTACCGGAGACTCTTCCTGTCCGTTGCTGGCCGGTACCCTGATTCGGTCGTTGTTTTCATGGATGGTTCGAGGGCAGAAGCGGGAGTATACTGTGCGTTCGTTGTTGATAATAACAGGTTTATTTATTTATTTAATTATTTTTTATTTATTTATTTATTTATTTATTTATTTATTTATTTATTTATTTATTTATTTATTTATTTATTTATTTATTTATTTATTTATTTATTTATTTATTTATTTATTTATTTATTTATTTATTTATTTATTTATTTATTTATTCCTGGCTTACATTTGTGACGAAGTTAGGGCTCATGGCCCTCTCTTACACTTAACCACTATAAACAATAAAATCTAAAAATGTAAACATAAAAGACATAGAAATTCTAAAAAGAAATAATACTACGGACAGATATTTTTTTTAATTTTCCTCTACCGAAAATATTTAGTGTGTGCACAGCAGAGCTCTATGCCATCTGTGAAGTTCTGTGGTATACACTGCCCGATGAGCGCCGGCAATTTCTGCTGTGTACCGACTCCTTGAGCGCGCTACAATATATAGATACATGTCTCCCTCGGCACCCTCTGCTGCAGCGGATACAAGACGTGCTGGCCGGGTGTTCTGTTGTCGGCACCGGAATTACGTTTATGTGGCTTCCAGCCACATGGGTGTAGATGGAAAAGAGTAAGGTGACAAGGCTGCCAAGGAGGCTGTTACCTTGTCCTCTTGCCTTACAGGGTTCCTGTCAGTGACATTCGCTCTCAGCAGAGACATCTGGTTATTTCCTATTGGGAGATTGAGTGAGAGGCCACCCCTCTCCCAAATAAGCTGAGAGCAATAAAAGGAACTGCGAAGGTATGGAAAACATCGCTTCGGGCTTGGTATGTCGTCTTCGGATTGGCCATGGCATAGTAACGCACTCCTACCTACTGAAGTGTGAACGTCCCCCGGTGTGTACTTGCGGTGGTCATCTAATCGTGGTGTACATCCTTTCGGAGTCCGTTGACCTGGCTGATTTGCGCCGTAATCTACAACTCCCGAGTGCCATTTCCCACATCCTACGAGATAACTATCAGTCAGCAGACCTCGTCATCCGTTTTATGAGAGATGGTGGCCTTTTTTATCGTGCGTAATAATGTATTTTGTATTAGTGTATTTTTTTGTTTTTTACCGTTTTATCCGATTGACTCCATTTTAGTTCGTGTTTGCGTATTTAAATATGTTTTTAACTTATAATTTGAATGATATATATCTCTGTACTTCATGGCAATGCCTTATTCCATTGTAATTTATATTTTCTACAGTTTTATTAGAAAATAAGGCATTGCGAATTAGATCCACTAATTATTTTTATCTCATAATCATTTTTCATCATCATTTATTTCAAATTCTAGTCAGTGGATATATTTTCACATTTTAATTATCTTGTCTTTTCTTTACATCTCGTACCATTAGGGGCCGATGACCTGGCTGTTAGGCCCTTTAAACAACAAATATCATCATCATCAACCAAACTTCCAGTGCTGGAATGACCAGGCTGCAGACAGCCGCGAACACTCCTCTGCCATTATTCCGTTAAATGTG